>NW_012027200.1:0-17630 GCF_000956235.1 Wasmannia auropunctata
CGTGTGCTCTTCCGATCTATTATTCTTTTAATTAATTTTTATGTTTCCTTCTTATTATTATCAATTTTGTATTAAAGAATAATTTTACAAAGGAAAGAAACATATATGGACATATTTTGCATATAATTATATATATAATTATATGTATAATTATACATATGTGGAACATTTTTCCCAGATTACTGTATCGAATCCATATTATTACTTATTTTATTACTTGTGAGGAACTTTTCTGATTTCTTAATTCGGTCCTTGATTTAACATGGTGGATGTGAGCTGGAAAGGAAGATGAAAGTTACCGACACGAAGTGTACCTACTGATTACACTGTGATTACAGTGAACAAACGTGATCTCCATACATGCAACGACGATGCGTTTGACGTGCACGTGACGCGCCTGCGTTCGAAAGAGCCAGAGACTTCGCGCGTCGCGCAGAGTTTCTGCGCACTGAATTTCCCGCCCGTGCGCAGATCTGTTCCTCATCGCTGCGTCCCGCTGCGTACCTTCTGCACTTAAAACGAGACGGGCGTACGACTTGGCCGTTGGTGATGAACGAGAAAGAGTGACCGAAGAGTGCAGAGAGTTGCAGCCGCGAGGAACCAACCTCTTTTCTTATTATCGCACGTGCAGCAAACAACGGCCATGTTGCAGCTCGTTCCTGTCGTCGCACGCTCGTGATCGCACGCCTCGCGACGGACGCGGGACACGCGGGTCGTCGTCGTCGTCGTCCCGGAACTGAACTATCCCGAGTCGCGAGTGACGTGTGTGTACGTACGGCAGGTGTACGCGGTGCAGGGACCGAGTCGGCATGTCGTTCGGTAGCGGCTTCGGAGCGTCCCCGTCGACGCCCGCACCCACGTTCGCTTTCGGCACCACGCCGGCGTCCACCGCGACGCCAGTCAAACCTGGTAAGTCATCCTTCGTCCCCTTTGCGACCGCAGGATCGCCAAGTTTCTTGCTCTTTCCGCACTTGTCCTTTTTTTTTTTGCCTCTTTCCTCCTTATTTTCCGTTTTCTTTCCACCCTCGCAAGGATTCTGCCTCTCTCCTGCTCTCTCCATCGATCATACGGACGTTCACTGTGCGTCCCGCTTCTTTTTTTCTTTCATACGTGGGTACTCGTGTCTCGCGACAGTTCGCGCGTGACAATTTTGAGGTTAGGAACGGCCACTCCACGGCGAGGCGCTTCGTCGAGTTCCGGGTGAAGTTGAGGAGCGATCACATGGTCGAGACGCTCCTCGGGCGCTCCTCTCGCCTCAGTTCCGCGTCGAGCTGGTTCTGGTGGTCGTGTCGGAGGCCTTGTCCAGCAGGGGCTGGTTAACACCCCTGCAATCCGGGCTGCACTCGACGTCGCTTTTCGCGAGGAAGGCGTGCCGCCTGCTCCTGGATCTCGCGATAATGCACGCCGTCACGCAACACATGAATAATATGAACACGAGCGTCGTCAGCAAAGCGATCAGCACTGTCGAACGTTCCGGGTACTCGCCGGCCTCGATCGAGGTGGCCAGGGTGGTGTAGTTTTGATCGAGTATCGCTCGCGACTCGCCGTGAGGTGCGATTTTTTTCCCAATCGTCGTATCCTCCAGATAATACATTTCATTGGGGATTTTACCAAGCGTCGTTATCATAATCTCCGCGGTTGCATCCTGCGTTAAGATAATTGAATTGAAATTGCTGAAGTAAATTGTGTCAGGGGGATACAAATTGTTGTAACAATTGTTACCCCAATTGCTATGTCTGTAGTACCCAGTTCGTTTACAATTTGAGTGGAAAGATCATGTACTGACTTAATATGACGGAGAACGCTGTTAGGCGTGGCAGCTGTCTGTAGTGAATTGTGTGCCAATTGTGCATGGAAATTGGTCTGTTAAAGAAAATTTTTCAATGTACATTCTAATTTTCTGTTCTAATTTTCTGACTTATCAATTGTTAGTTTTTCCAAAATCGAAATAGCTTAGCTTCCTGTTGCTAAATATTACCTGAAGATAATTCTGTTGACCTAGGAATGCCATCTTCTGTTATTTTATGTATTTTATATTATGTGACGTATATTAAGAAAAATTTTATATATATTTTTATAATTGAATTTTTAATTTTTGTATACGAAAGTCTCAATAAGTTATTCCAAATGATTAAGTGTAATCTAAAGGCAGTTAAGTGTCCATGCAGTATCTTCCAATATATATTCCTATATGTAATCACATTAAAAAATATAAGCGTCACATTTAAAATTGTTTTTTCGTAAAATAAGCAACGAAGAATGTCATAATAGCAAACACTTTTTAATTGACATAATTTACCTAACTTCATGTTAAACAAAAAAAACTCACGCAGGCCACAGACTTGATTTAACCATGTTGTCTTCTTACACCAATGGATTTAACAGAAGTGTTTGTTTTGCTGTTTTTGTTGAAAGCGCTAACTAGTTAAAAATTTTTAAGTTGCAGGATTCGGAACACCCTCGTTCGGATTTAGTACACCGACCACTTCAACGCCGGGCCTGTTCGGCTCGCCGTCGACGCAAACTACTGGATTTGGTACCGGCACCGGATTCGGTACTCCGCCGGCCACCGGTTTTGGTAGCGCGCCGAGCACAGGTTTTGGATCCGCACCTACGTTCGGCACCACGTCGACCAGCGCCTTCGGTTCGGCACCGGCCTTCGGTAGTACCCCCGCTTCCTCCACGACCACTGGATTCGGTACAACTTCGACATTTGGCAGCGCTCCCGCTGCCACAACTGGCTTCGGCGGTTTCGGGACAGCGACGACGACATCGACGTTGAGTTTCGGAGGCTTCGGTGGCTTTGGGACGACCACCACTACGACTGGCTCTAACCTGTTCGGCGGATTCGCAAGCACTCCTTCAACGGGTTTCGGCACAACTACAGGTTTCGGCGCGTTTGGAAACAAGCCGGCTACCACGACTACTGGTTTCGGTGGATTTGGAACAGGTAACGCGAAAGTTTTTGTACGTAGATTGAGGCTTCCGATATTGCAATATTTTTCCCCTTTTTATTAATATACTACATATTTGTGCACAGGGACAGGATTTACTGGATTTGGCACTGGACTGACACAGCCTCAGCAGCAGCAGCAGCAACAACAACAACAGCAACAGCAACCTACAAATACTGCGTCAGAAGCTCTCTATAATGCTGTGTTCAATTGTCAGTTGTATAACGACGAGCGAGATAATACCATTGCCAGATGGAATCTCATTCAAGCGTTGTGGGGTACAGGAAAGGCTTATTATTCCGTAAATGCCCCACCCATAGACTTCACTCAGGAGAATTCGTTATGCAGATTTAAAGCCATTGGATACAGTCGCATACCTGATGCTGACAACAACGATGGTTTAGTAGTATTGTGCTTCAGTAAGAAAGAAAAGGATGTGCAGGATGGAAAGCAACAGTTGGTAGTATTTCTCAATGGTTTGCTGGGGAATAAGCCCAATCTGACGGTAACCGTTGATAACGTCAAGTCGACGGGGGAGAACAAGAGTCAAGTGACGATATACGTGTCGGAAAAGGGAATCACCGGTTCTTACAGAAGAATTCCTGCCAACGAATTGGTCGCGTATCTGTCGCAGGTTATGCAAAAACAGCAGTTAGTGCAGAACGGAGTGGAAGATATATTTCCGCTGGTGAAGCTCGATCCGTCGCAACTGAAAGAGTACCTGGATAATCCACCCTGCGCCATCGACGCCAGACTGTGGAAGCAAGCGCAGCTAGACAATCCCAATCCGGAGCTGTACATTCCAGTTCCTATGGTCGGCTTTCAGCAGGTCAAGCACAGGCTGAAGTGTCAAGAAGAGGAAACTGCTAGACATAGAGCGTTTCTGGATATGGCGGCTGAGAAAATACAAGGCTTGCAGAGGCAGCACACGGCCACGCAGGCCCGACTTAAGGAACATAGGCGTACATTATTGGAACTTCAGCACAGGGTTCTGCAGGTATTACAAGCGACTAATTATTTCTCATTAATTTTAATTAATTGGTGATATTTCCATTGATATCAATTCTATTTTTAAAGGTGCTGGTACGGCAGGAGATTACGCGAAAGGTTGGATTATCCTTGCAGCCGGAGGAAGAAGTTCTGACACGCAGATTCGAAGCGATGCATTCGCAAATCAGTGCTCCAACGCAATATAAAGGTAGAATTAGCGAAATGCTTTCTCAACTCAGAATGAGGAGACATATCGATATTCAAAACCAAGAGAGGTATACCATGGATCCCATAGCACAGGACGATATTAAAACGGTGAGAAAATATTCTTCACATTTTTACTCTAATTGAAATTCTTATTGAGTATATTATGTGCAATCATTATATTTTCTATCATTTCAGTACCTAAGTATGGAGCAGCAGGGCATGGCGCAGCTTATTTCGACAATAAACGCCGATTTAGAAAGCTTAAAGATTATTAAGGATGGAATGTCAGAACTTTTGATGAGCCAAAGTATATCCTGAGGATTGTAATATATAATAAAAATTTTTTTCAAATATCTTCTAACTAAAAAAAGATAACGGTGTTTATTAATGTTTGTATAAATTGATCGTGGTTATATATGTGTAAAATACTTATATTTTTCACAAAGCTGTGCCATATTTATTACGCAAATATTCTACAACTTCTTTTCTTTTGTAATCAAATGACGTGAAAAAAATGAAAAAATTATGACGCTAATTATACATTACTTACAATTTTTATATTAAAATTTAAAAAGGCAATTCAATAATTCTTGCTTATTGTAGAGAAAATCATATCTTTTAAGCACATATTACGTATTCCTTTTTCTTTCTTCGTTTATTCGACGTTATACTATTAATGTTTTGAGATATATTTTAATATCTTGAAAAATGTGTTATAAATAGAAGCATGCGAGGCATGCTATATAAAATAAAATGAAATGCATATTGCATAGATAAATAAAGGAATGATTTAATATTGAGACATACAAAATAATAAAAAAGGAAATATTCCACAGCGCACATTATAAATAGAAGGTCTACAAATTGTGATGTATATTTCTATTGAAATCGTTGATTGAAAGTTAAAAACGTGACCCTTTACATTTTACAAAATACATTGATGCTTTTATCCCTCGTGTGTTTATGACGATCAGTACAGTACAGATAAATTGGAATATATCAAAATCATGATTATTAAAAATGGGAACCGAATCCCTTAGTTACAAATTTTCATCATTTCCTATTGCGTCGTTTTCTTTATTGGAATTTTTCGATGACAGGGATTTATTGTGAACATCCTGGCTTATAGTCATCTTTAATAATTTTATAACGGACTTCTTATCCGCATTTTCATTTTCTGCAAGCAAAATGCATTTTGTTATTTTTTTTTTTTACGATTACAAGATAAAACATCGTGTACCTCACCTCCACCTCCAGTAATTTGTTGTTCGAGATGCAATTTTTCTTGCGCTATCTCGTACATGCCTTCCTCTATTGTGCCTTCGCTTAGTAATCTTATTATAGAGACAGGTCTGCAAGAGAATTTTAGCATTTTGAATATATTCATTTTAACAAATGATGGATTTAAAAAAAAACGCATGTTTTATCTTAATTTAAAAATACACTTGTGTAATCTTGTGGTGGTACGTACTTCGTTTGCCCCACACGGTGGCATCGGTCTTCTGCTTGTTTGTCATTGTAGGGATTGAAATCTATGTCATGTATTATAACCGTATCGGCGGCAGTTAAGTTGATCCCCAAACCTCCGGCTCTTGTTGATAATAAAAAGATGAATATACTTGGATCTTGTGTATACTGATTTATAAGAGACTGCCTCTCGGTCACAGGTGTACTGCCGTCTAGCCTAAATTGAATATTAATTAATTCATTAAAATTGACCTGAGGTAGCACGCAAGCCACAGCGATAATTAGTTACAAACCTTAAAAATGTCTGTCCCCTTATAGCTAAATATTCTTCGAGCACGTCTAGCACCATAGTAAACTGGCTAAATATGAGCACCCTATGACCGTCCGTTTTCAATTGTGGTAGCAACTTGTCGAGTTCCTTTAATTTGCCAGCCTGAGGAATAAGTTCCTGGGGCAAGCCGAATCCGGCTATGCTTTTGTATACACGGGTTAATTGATTTATCTGATAATCAGACGCCCATATCAGCTCTTCAAAGACGTACTCCGGATTCTTCTGTTTGTAACCTGGCTCTTTCGCCAGTCTACTCGCTATAGTCTAATGATGCATCGATAAAGCAGGTGATGATTAAGTGTACAAAAAGGGAAAGTGATATAAAAAAAAAGTTGTATTGTGTACATACCCGCAGTTTTTTCTCGTCGTAATAATCGCGAACGAGAAGAGGATGATTGGCGAGTTTTCTCAACTGCATCATCATGCCGGTACCGTTAACATCCGTAATTTCGCTGGCCTCTGCTGAAAATTGTGCGACTAATCTATCGTACATATTTCGCTGCTTTTCGATTAATGCGCATCGTATTATTTCGTCTTTCTTGTAGGGCAGGTCGCGTAAAACTTCAACTTTAAGTCGTCGAAGAAAGAACGGCCGCATAATTTCCTTTGCATTTTTAACTTGCTCTCTTTCGAATAACGGCTGCTCTCCGTTTTTCTTATCTGGTAGTTTCTGCAAAATTTATTCAGAGTATATAAATTATAAATAAATATGCAACAATTTATATATATATATTTATATATACTCACATTATTTTTGGAGAATAAGCTTTTTAAGTCGGCTTGTTTTCCAGCAAACAACGAAGGCATTACGAATATTAATAAAGATATCAATTCCAATAAATTATTTTGTAGAGGTGTGCCAGTCAATAGAATTCGACGTTTAGCCTTGAAAAACAGATTTCGAGATTTTGTTACAAGAAAGCAACCTTCTCACATATTTTCATACATATATATTAATACATACACTAATCCTGACAAGATTTTCGTATCTAACGCTGCTCATATTCTTAAGCATGTGAGCTTCATCGAAAATTACATAATTCAACGGCATAACGCGAAACAGTCTACGCTCCTCTGGAGTGCTACAGATTAAATTATACGTAGTTAACAAAACATCGACATCGTCGAGGTCGCCGTTTCGCCAACCCATTCGCATCTCTTTTCGTTCGTCCTGAGAGCCGTAATACTGAACGACTTTCAAGCCGGGTGACCATCTTTCTAGCTCGTCCATCCAATTTTCTGTACCAGAGAAAGATTTTCGCACATAATTATAAAGACCTTTGCGTGGCAATTAGTGTAAATCTGAAGACGCAAAATATATTACCCATAGTCGAACTGGGAACGACAATTAAATGAGGCCCATCCTTTTCGTCGAGAAGACCAGCTTCCTTCAGATATGTGAGAAATGCTATCACCTGCACCGTTTTTCCTAAACCCATTTCGTCGGCTAGTATACCATTTACGTTCTGTGCATGCATTACAGCAAGCCAGTTTAGGCCAACCATTTGATACGGAGCCAGTGTCAAATTTGACGATAACGTCTTTGGCTGCTCTGTTATGGTCGATGCACCAGCAGCCACAGCTTTTTCCATGTTAGTCGACAAGCGAAGGCATTTTTTCATGAGAAGTTCCACCACATGCCGTGTAGATAGTAATACCTTTATGCATATTAAAAGTAGAATTAATCATAATTATATATACTTTGTTATTGAAAATCTTTTAAGTTCAATGAAAATCAATTTGAATTCTAGCAGTTTAGTCGAAGACAAAATATTATTAATTGTATATATATTAATTCTTTCAAATTTACCTGAGCTGCATTCAATAATTCGGTGTCTAAGTATTTTATATTTTGAAATTTATTCACCAAGTCTCTCCAATCTTCAAACGGTCTTGCCTGTATAATCGCGGAGGCTCTTTTTTGAGAGCATTGAGACATCAAAAGCAGTTCCGAAGGTAGGGCAGTCCGCATAAATTCTAAAACTGCCTTTTTATCACCTGTGAGCTCATTGGATATCTCTATATCCGAATCCTCATCACTGTAAAACAATAATGCGTTTATATCGCGATCGTAATATATATTTAATTGCGAGTACAAATCGTTGCAATCGTTGTGTACCTATTAAATACTTTATCTTTATAATCGCCCTCATCTGAATCAATGTCTACTTCCTCGTCTACATTTAATTTTCTTCTTTTCTTTTTGCTAGTTTTCTTCACTGGATCCTCCAAATTTCTTTTCCTATTTTTTTTAAGCGCCTCCTCCGCCTCCTCGACATTCCAATTGGTACTTCTAAGTACTTCCTGTATATGCTAAAAAAAATGTGATCCATATAATTGTTTGCTGTTATCATGTATATGTCACAATATATGTGGAGTAATTCAGTTTTTCCCTTAATTAGCCAATACAGGTTATAATTAAGTTTTGTTTTCTGACTTGTATAAATTTTATATAAAATTATATCTTATTTATATTTTATATTATGTATCACAAATATGATATTAGAGATACAGATACCCAGTAAACACTAAGTAACAGTAGCATAACATCAATCTTAAAATATCAGACTCGATAATGTGAATTTAATATAATGTCATACGTTACGTAACAATTATATTATTGAGTATGAAATTTTAATATTCATGTTATGTTACTGTTCGTTTACTGTGATAAGATGGAAACGTACATATGTAAAATACAAATTATAAACTGTAAGCCAGAAGCCTGTAAATCATCTTAAGCAAGGCAAAGATTTAAATTAATAAATAAAAAGTAAAATAAAAAAAACATGATAGTTAAGCAATTTTATCTCGAGTATTGAAGATAATTAGAACAGATTCATCTATTTCTAGTCAAAAATAAAAATAAAGTGATAATTATAGTAATTAAATTTTTATGACTGAGAAAAAAATACTTAGAAAATCTGAAAATACTTACTATTACATCGTTCTGTGGATACAAAGTTGTCAGGTACTTTAACTTATTCTCTTTACCTTTGGCGTTACAGTCCGAACTTGGCTTACAATTATTAGTTGGACTACCAATATCGCTGTCACTGTCCTCAATACGATTCACGGGCTTACGGCGAACTTGAGCGTCAGAACTTACCAAGTTACTGTCCTCGTCCGCTGAAATTAGAAAAAAAAACTGGTACACGTCAGGCCGATTATTCATAGTCGGTTCTTATATTTGAGATCATCTCAAATACAATTTTAAGATTATAGTCATAAGTCAATCACGAAATCGTAGCACCTCAAGGCATTACTCGATTAAAATAAAAACGGATTACGAATATCGGCCCACAGCAACTTTACTCGCTTGAGTCGACAGCTAAGATTAGACAACAATTAGTAAAATTAAATATCACTGATCGCGGTATTAAAAATTTGTTATTTGTTTATATAGAGTTTAAATATTTTACTTTACCAGCGTGCGTAAATGTGCAAGGGAAATTGTTTAAAAATCAAAATTAATCTCGATGTTGTTGAATCGCTCAGTTGGAAATATTCGCGAAAACGCTGCCGGAGTACCGTTGGCGAAAAACGGTGGAGAAGCGAATGCGACTGTCAAGGATATATGCACGCCAATTACATCGATTGGACGGGGCAATCAGACAATGGTAAAAAGATACAACGGGTTCTTACACATGTTCATGGTCTTCGTTTGTTTTTTTTGAAAACGGAATCGCCGCAGGAGGCTGGAGCTACTCGTGTCAGTTTTGGGCGAGTTCGAGTCGGACATCGCGTCAGGTCAACCGTGCGAGGGACGCTGGCAGTAGGAAGGCATTTTTCCGGAATAACTTTCGGAATCGTCTGCCAGGTGCATTCGGTGCGGCTCGCCGAGCGCGTCGTTACGTATAGAGAGATGTGTAGAATGTAGATCAGACTGCGGCGCGTCCGGCGGGATAATATTTATGCCTGATTTCCACACGGAGATATGTGCGAAATTCTTTAAACTTTCCGAAATGTTACGGATCGAGCAAGTAACGGTATCGGAACAAGTAAAAGCCAATCGGAGGGGAAATAGAAATGTGCGCTTGAAATGACAAATACATAAACGTTTGTGTTTACACGATGAAAAAATACGGGAGATGTGATTATTATTAATTACGTTCGCGTTAATTCAATTTGCAATTCGTAACTGGTCGAGCACAAAGAAAATAATTATCTAAATAAAAATTAGCATTAATGGAAGAATGTAAAATGCAAAAAAATAATTTTAGATAACTATCCGTAATTATATTATAGTTGAAATTAATTTCCGATGTGATAAGATGCAGAAAAAAGTACGTTTAAAACAAAAGTAATTTAAATTTTTATTTAAAAAATTTTAATTATTAATTCTTTAATTAACACCTTTCCAAATCGTTGCTTTTCGAAAATAAAATTATATAATCTCTCTCTCTCTCTCTCTCTCTCTCTCTCTCTCTCTATGAGTTGACTTCGAGCAAATTTTTCTGATTAATTTAATCGTTTAAATATTATAATTTTATTAAGTACTTCATGATATTCAGTTGACAGAATTAATTTTTGCTTCGCTTGACAGATGGAAGGAAAACTGGATTTAAAAAATTATTGTATACAGTTGCATATATATAATTAAAATTTTGCTGTAAACGAATCTGCGGGTAGAGAATTAGAATTAATTTAATCAAAGTTAAATTAAATTTCGATTTACTTTCGGTGGTTAATTTATCAAGTAATACCCTTCAGTTTGTCAAGCAAAATATTTTCGTTAACATATGTAAAAAGTAGTATTGTTAATTTTTTGTTTAACGTGAAAAAAAAGAGGACAACATATTATATTTCGAAATTTTACTTCAAGCGATTCTGCCTATAATTCTAATTAATCAACGATTAAATTAATCGGAGATTGGTCGAAATCGCTCTTGAATTGATCGGAGCCCTATAGTCGAAGTCCCTCGGGAAGGAAACGCTCCTGGCATTCTACCCGCTGACAGCTGTCACTCGATTGGCCGAGCGCGCGGCGCGCGGGAAAAACGAGACGGCGCGCTCGCTCGCGTGGCACGCCGCTCTCGAGTGCGCGTGATTCAGGGCTGGCGGGCGGTTCGCACACTTGCGCTGTCGTCTGCTCCGCTCCCTCCGTTTATTTGCGTCCGTCGTCTTGCCACGCCACACACGTCGAGCGCGTCGTTATGTTCGACGGCGGATAAGTGTATTCGCGGCGTGAGTCACAGAGAGGATAAGGGTACCGAGGGAAAAAAGTGAAAAGATGTTGCTGTACACGCTGATCGGCGGCTACATGCTGACCTCGATGATACTATTCAAGTATCCCACTCTGCTGCACAGGAAGAAGAAGGTGAAGTTTTTGTGCCAGCACATCAGCCACCGGGGCGGTGAGTCGTCGTTCGCGTCCCTCCCTCTTTTATTTACCATACACGGATTCGCGAAGTCTTAATTAATCCTCACCCGCATGTGAATCTCGTTTTCCAGGTGCCGGCGAGAGCTACGAAAATACAATGTGCGCATTCAAACGGTTAGTGCAAGTATTGTTTACCCCCAGGAACTCCCTCGCCCGAGACTGCGAAAAAGGCATTATGTCATCTGTAATGTCATGTGTCAAATGTCAATCGTTGTGACATTTAATCACCATAAATTACGTGGCAGCATGAAGTATAAACGTTTACATGTGATTTCACGTCAGATACTTTCCTGAAAGTAATAATACAGTAGAGAGAAATCAAAGAATCAGAGAAATTAATTTCTTTTTCCTATATAAATTTTCATAGTTTTATTTTTACATTGGTATTTCAAATCCTTATAAAATATCTGTTTTTAATTACATAAAAAATTATGTAGTATATATTACCATAAAATAAAAATCTATTTAAATTTCTTTATATTTTGGAGTAATAATTCAGAAATTATAAGCTATTAATTTCTAATGTTGTTACACAATTTATTTATTTATGCACAAGTAAGAAAAGTAGCTCCAAATAATATTAGTTCTAATTTATATCAAAATTTATAATGAAAAAAATTTTTCAACTAAATATATTTAATAACAAATGTAGTTAATTACAATATATTTAAATCATAATTCTCACAAATTAATTATTATTAGCTCTTTTTCATTAGAGTAAAATATTCTCTTGACCATCTTGTTAGTTATTTGTTCATACTGATTAATTTTTGTTATTACAAATAGAGTTAAATAATGTCGATATCATATTTTATCAATTGTACACGCGAGTGAAGTCAATTTTCTTTACGATTGCAGAGCAGTGGCTATTGGAACGCAAATGTTGGAATTAGATTGTCATCTTACAAGAGATGACGAAGTAGTAGTCTCTCACGATCAGAATCTCTTGCGTAGTACCGGTATAGATAAGAATATTTCCGAATTGGATTACAAGGATCTACCGCTCTTAAAGCAATGTTTACCAATTGATTTTGACCCAGGTATTGCTATTTATTATTTTAAGAAACGAGCTGCATTCACGAACAAAATTATTTAAGAGTTATAGTTGAACAGATGTGGAGTATATCGGTTCGGCGACGGAAGAGGATCGACGATTTGCACTATTAAGAGAGGTCTTCGAGGCATTCCCCAACATCCCCATTAACATTGACATTAAGATCAACAACGATCGGCTTATATCGAAAGTTTCTGATCTTATAAAAGAATACAATAGAGAGGAATATACAGTTTGGGGAAACTTCAGTGACGAAGTCACACAGAAATGTTACAAAATGGTATGTTAATTTGCTTAATATCTAAGCTTCTATAAAGAGCAAATTAATAGATACATTTTAAAAGTATTGAAATAATATTTTATAAAAAGTAGCAACAGTTGTTATAACAATTTTTTAACTTTATTGTCTATGTTAAGATTTTTTTGTGCTATCATAAATGCTGATATTTACTGTCAGCATTTGTGAAAAACCGTATATAAAGGACTATGCATATTTTTATGGAAAATAGCTTTCGGCAAAATTGAGGCTGCAACTTTGCTTTTTTATTTGATGCTAATTAAAAGTTGATATTGCTACAATCTCTACAAATAAATTGTAGATTTTTACAAGACAAGTCAAATTTACAAAAAATATATCTGATTATTATTTTTTATATAGGTCAAACGTCCCAGAAACATGAGAATAGAAAAAAATAGTGACTTTTTCAATAAGAGCACGTTTTAAATAATTTAATGACTTCGATTCCCTTCTTTCACCTCCAATAAAATGAAAGCAAGAAGTATTGGCAAAATTTTTCTAATTAAAATTACAAACACGTCCTTAGTTCATAAATATTTTTTTGCATGTTTGCAAATAAGATAAAATATATTTATATTTATAAAAAAAACGAATTACAAATTGAGGACATGTTTTTCATTTTAATTGGAAAAATCGTACCGATCGTTCTCCCCTGCCCTCATTTTTACCGGAAGTGAAAGGATAGAATCAAGCTCGAATGATTTGAAACATGCTTCCATTGAAAAAATGCCACTATTTTTCTGCATGTTTCTGGAACGTTTACGTAAGATTTACGTAAGAAATAATAACCAGGCAAGTACGAAATTTTATTTGTAATTTATATTGCATCACCAGGAACGAGATTCTGCAAGTAATAATCACCCAGCGGCATATCAGATAGATTCGGTTTGTATTTATCGTCACAATTAATGAGTGTATAATGATAAGTCATTCTTATCAGATTACATGTTATCAGAGCGAGAATTTAATTCCATATTTATTAATATAAAACTGCTATCATACATACGTCAATTTATGTTACGTAATTTCATCACTTTTCAGAAAAAGTTTAATGAAATGCATTTATGAATTGTGACTATTTGTAGAAATTAAGCTTTTTTATTTGTAGAGAGATTGTGGTAACGTTAATGTTGAATAATATATAAATTATAAAATAGCAAAGCTGTAGTCAATTTCGCCGAAAGCTATTTTCCATAAGAATTGCAAAGAGTTCTTTGTGAATTGTTAATTTTTCTACATTTTTTCTCAATTTTGTTTTAGAACCCAAATGTAAACTTACTATTTTCAATGCAACGTGTGACGATGCTGATACTTCTCATGTATACTGGTTTGTTGCCATTCGTACCCCTAAAGGAAACACATCTGGAAATTTTCTTGCCTTCAATCTACTTGCGGTAATATAACTGAAATGTTTTATATTTTTATTATAATTACAATGGAATTACGCGATAAAAAAAAGTAGTCTCCTGTATTTTGTTTCTAGACGACAAGGTGGTCCGAGTCCAACATTTTTACCGCTGGAAAAGTTGGTAGTACGTACGATTAATGTACTATTAATGAGGCCGTGTTTATTTAATCATTTAAGAGCACGAGGCATACATGTAAGTATATACAATTGCAACTGACGTGTGTTTGATCGTCCGATTGAGTTGTAATATCATCGGCTCATGTGTTTGTCTAGGTATATTTTTGGGTCTTGAATAAAGATGAAGAATTCAAAAGGGCTTTTGATCTGGGAGCAACTGGCGTAATGACAGACTATCCAACAAGATTAAAATTATTTTTAAAGAAACATACAATAGATTGAAGTACCGGGTAGATTTTTAACTAAAGATTACACATCAGATGAAACACAAACTATTGAGAAAATTCGCGGAGTTGTTTATGTCTGGAGGAGAGATATCTGCCATGATAAGCCAGAAGATATATAAGCTATACAGAATAAACAAAGTAGTATATTTTTTATAAGCGAAGCAAAACTATTTGCTTATGTTCCGTGTATAAATGCCAATTTTGCCACAATTGCGACAATTCGTACAAAACGATTCATTAGCGAAATTGTATATACCGTGTGCACCGTGCGCACCGTATATACGCCGCACACAATAGTTTATTATATTTATGGTATTTTACATTAACCATGCGGGTGTCCATTCATTGGAATAAGATTGCTCTGGCCTCGTAAATCTTCCATTTAACCGTCTCTTTCGAATATTTTACTTGATCAAAAAGTATAGTTGTCGAGGCTTTTTTCCTTTCAGTTGAATTGTTGGTTGTGTCGATTAGTTTAAAAGCGCAAGCTAATATTCTGACTATATTAGTATTAACGATTATTTCACGTAGCGTAGGCTACCAAGTGATATCTGTGCATCTAGCGATTTTGTTCCAATATAGCGATTTTTATATAGTAGATAATTGTAATGCACGCTTTTAATTTGCTAATAGAATGCATCCATAGTCTCAGACTCCATATGTTATCTTTATTTATAATCATGATTTATCTTCATATATAATCCAAAAAAGAGAACGAATATTACCCAACATCATTCATTTCTCTTGTTACAACGACTTTTCATTTGTAATACTTTTTCACACTTAGATTTATTGTAAGGAAACAATTCACACACTGTAAGAAAAAGCCCGCATGCATATCTATCTCGATTTTTGGTACAAAATATCTAATTGATTACTATATCTCTCTGGGGCCAGCGTTAACTTAGCCCAGCATTTAAATGCTTCGAATAACACGTATAGTCTGATCTATGGTGCATTTTAAATAAGTTTTAATCTTCATAGTATTTGCGAAGGGAGGACATTTTATGTGAAAAAAAAAAGAGAAAAACTTGAGCTACGCAGATCGTGATATGTCCTTAGTATATATTGGTGTGATATAAGGAATTCCCTTTTCGTAAAAAAAAAAAATGAATGTGATAAAAGTCTGTGTCAGTCTCATATAATATTGAGAAACTGAAGTCGATAAAACTCTATCAGGACTAGTCCTATTGAATCAAGAAAAAGAAATATACGTGAAAATATATTGTATCTAACGAGTATGATATTTATACTGTATGAAATAGTTACAGCATGATAACCGGTATTAACATCTTATAACAACTTAATATATGTGGGACATACTTCACAGGAATTATCATCCTTCATGCGTTGCATCTATCCCTGAAGCATATCCTACATATTAAGTTACATCGTGTATTTGCATACAGGGCATTTTGCAATTGATATAACTCACAATCGATGGATATCTATATGTTGAATATATGTACTTTTCTAATCTTTTAAACGTAGAAACAATATACCGAATAATTAAACGAATATTATGTTAATAACATATTTAACAGCAGCTCACACATTTGTAAACGTGTAAACGATATGACACATCTTTTCTAACTTATTATATGTATATTATATATAATTTATATATTTAGGCTGTTTTTTATATATACTAGTATATAAAAAAAAAGATCTGTGTGTATATGTGCCATTATATATGTATACAATATACATATTCAGATAAAAGAATAACAGTATGTAAGATTACTAAAAAGACGTGGAAGATATCAATATTTATGGTTATAAGAAAGATTATACATTATATGCTGTCTTGTGAGGCAGTCATAAATGTGATGTATGTTATCTTTATTTGACATGTTTATATAATCTCGATTTACCAAAATTATTAGAGAATTTTTAATGATATGTAATTATACTAACAAATCTAGTGTTTTGATGTATTATAGTAGCATAAATGTTCGTTTATTTATGCTATAAAGAAACGTGTATAAATCATTTATTGTACAAATTCTCTTGTTCCATTTTAAATGTTAATGAAAAAGAATAAGAAATGACTTATATGAACTAAATGTTTACTTTAAAGATAAATTTACAAATTTATACACACACATATATATATATATATATATATATATATATATATACACATATATATGTTTCAGAAAAGTATTATATTCTGTATGTTGAGTAGATTATCTATTTGTGACTATAAGTGTACTTGAAGAGGGAAGAATTAAATAAATAATATACCAAGTTTTGTTAAAATTACTTGCTTCTATTAAATAATCAAAGTCTTATAATGTATAATTGATATATCGAAAATGTTTTACAATGAATGTTAAGTATAAAAAAATAAACGCAACTATGTACAAATTCATGTACCTTTGTACTTGAAATTAACATTTGTGTATTTGTAAAGCTCAAAGTTTATAATATAAGTTTTCATTCTATGATAAATAATTGTTCCTTTACCCATATAAAAATTATATATATAAAAATATAAAAATCGTATACGGGGTAGGAAACACATATTTATTCATTTCTAGCTTCCAAATTTCTTCATTTTTTGAGCTTTTAAATTTGTTCCTTCGACAAAGAAAAAAACATCGCAATTACAAAATAAATTTATATCAGATCTAGAAATGATCACGTTTAAGAATCATCTTTACATTTGTATTTTGTTACAGCATTTTGTACTAGTATATAACATATTAGTATATAACATATTATAGTATATAACATATATTTTATTTTTCTGTTCTATTGTTTGCTAATGATGATTATCTTAAATTATATCTAATATCTTTAAAGAGTAAAAAATATTATGTCAAAGATACACATTTAAAAAAAAATAAAATAAAATTGCAGATTTCAATCATTATAAGAATTAATATTTTTTATATTTATAATGATGTACTGATGTGTGATGTCAATACGACATACGAGTACATAAAAAATTTATAAGAACATAAATAAATATATAGGAAATTTAAAAAGACAAATGACTAATATATCATATCAGAAAATAACTTTGGAGTATTTTGTGTTTATCTTATGCATTATGGAATACATAGTACATTAAATGCATTATATTGATTATTTATAAATGCAAGTATATTATATATATATATATATAT
>NW_012027200.1:17650-97028 GCF_000956235.1 Wasmannia auropunctata
ACACACACACACAGATATAAATTATTTACATAAAAATATACACATATAAAATACATGATACATTATTTACATAAAAATTTTATAAGTACATAGAATATTATGTAATGGTATATATATATGATGTATTATCATTATATATAATATATCGAAATATATTGAATATATATATATATATATATATATAGAATTATATATAATTATTCATCAATATTTACATTATAAAATATATTTGATTAATTCATTGTTCAAAATATAGTAGAGAGACATCACTTATAAATTATGTCAAAAATTTGAGGTTTTTTAAAAACCAAGTACTTGTCACCGAGTATTGATTGATAGACAGAATTGATTACATACACTACATACAGGGTTGGGTAAATTTTTTTATCTAAATTAAGTTATTAAATTACTAAATTAAGCCATTAAAGATAATGGCTTCTAAAATTAATTTACTTACGTTAAAAGTTGCATGCAAAAAAAATAAGTTAAAACTAAGATTAAATTAACTCAAATTACAAGTTAATTTTAAAAACATTGATTACATTAATTTATAACATGTATAATTTTCAAAAATTAGATTACTCTAAATATAAATAACAAAATAACTACGATATGAATCAAATTTTAATTGATTTTTTTTAATCATAGACTTTCTATTCTACTGACAGTAAGATTGCATTCAGGGCTTCGGGAAACATACTATTGTTGCTATCAACGCTATTGTCATTTTATCTATAACGCTCCCTGAATGCAGAGTCTAAGAATGTATTCCACATTATGCGCATGATGCATTATCATTTATTCATTGTTTATCGAATATTAAACAAAAATAAATTATGCATTATATGCATCATGCGTGAAACAAAATGTAAACTTTGTCAATTTTTGTTCATCTTTGGCTACTGTAAGCGTTGCACTCATTGCAATTATTGAGCTTTTTCTAAACTAATTTTTTAATATTTAAAATTTTATAGAAAAAAATATTGGCAGAGATAAAAAATTTTTTGACATAGAAAAAATATTAATAAGGTTTTAAAAATAACTTAAAGTTAAAAATTAACTAAGTTAAGATAAAAGTTATTAACTTTTGCTTTTTTATGTTAAAAGTTATTAACTTTTTAACTTTCTTATTTATCTTTTAACTAATTATTATAACTAGTTATTATCCAACCCTGATTATATTGTGTATATAATATGTCACTGACGTATAAACTTGGCATGAGACATTTCTGACTCTTGACATTTATCCGCTAATCAGGCAAGCATGTTGGCAATTTTTTATGTTACATACATGGTCTGTTCCAAAAGTAATGAGACTAATTTTGGAAAAATCATTTTATTGAAAATACTCAATATTTTTCAAGGCTTCAAATGTGCCTTTCAGAACACTCGTTGCGGCTGCTTGGACCTTTTTAATCGGTCCAAAACAGTGTCGGACAGTCAGACACTTTTGGGACGATTAAAAAGGTCCAAGCAACTTTACAGAATTAATCTCATTATTTTTGAGGCAGACCATGTATTCCAATAAAATCTCTAATTTTAATCGACTAATTTTTCATTACTAAGAATTATGTAGCTGTCATAATTTACCATGTATACTCTCTCACAGTACACTGTCTCTTTCGATTAAAGATATCAAATTCAAAAATATGATATCTAGAAGTTACTGAAGACAATGAAATATTGACATTTAGGAAGATTTTTTCAATGCATTTGTTTGGAACTGCTCCTCGTGCTTGCATTTGTGATATACAAAACTCTCTGACGATTCTCTACAATCCATTGTCGTGATCTTTCGATATGTAAACACCTTGCCTTTGCAGTAGCAGCAGTGCCTCTCCGAGGGATGCGAATCGTCAAAGTGCTTCCTTATGGCAGCCCCGTCTCCCGGGATGTCGCGATCGCACTCGTCACAACGAACACGCGTTTGCCGAAATCTCTCGTGAACCGAGTCCGTGACGACGCGATCCTCGAATTCCTCCTGATTCCTGGTGTCCTTGTTGTTTGGCATATCTGCTGACATCTACGATCCAAACTGGTCGATCAACGAAACGTTCAACAAAAAAAATGACATTCTATTTACAAAATTTAAAATTCAAAATACATTTGTTAAGAAATTTGAAGCAATAAACTTTGTGGTAAGGATGTTTCCAACGATAAGAAGCGTTTTTAAACTAAGGTTAATAAACCCACACTTAGACTTTCGATTTTAAGCTACGGTACGATTTATTATTTTAACTAATAATAGAAATAAGATGTCGCGCAGTTTGCATAAATTGGAAAATATAAATCGAATATAAATTCATGCAAAAAATATTACTAAATATCAAAACATTCGCTTTGACCGAACAAGTTTATTTCCACTATATTGTTGGTTCATATATCGGTCGATATTGCTTATTAAATAATTTTACCAGTTTTCCCTTGATGAATCCGCTTCATAAATTTGCAATTTCGAGCGTCTTAAACTCTTTTGTTCTCTATTCTTTACACGGAATGCAATAAGTGGTCGCGTTTAGGAACTGCAGGTTAGGAACCGTATCCAGATCCGAACAATGACTGCAAATTACGTGAGGTATTGTTACCGTACGCTGCAACACCTGCAATCGTCATTCTTTTGTTCTAATCACATTTCGTCATATACTTTATATACATATATATATATATATATATCGAGATAAATACGTGTAGATCCGACGATCGCCACGGACGCGTGTTACACACACCAGCCGCTTTCTCTCGGATGGCTCAGATCAGGTTAGGTCCGACCGCAACTCGACAGTACTATTTACTAGATACAAGTAATTCGCGAAGAGACGAATGCAATTTAATTTCCCTTGCGACTCCACCCGAGTCCAAACGAGTTTCACGAATGAGGGGGGGTAAAGGAAGCACAGTCGAAGTACAAAATAACTACGTGTATTTTATTAAAATAGAAGGACCGTAGAGGGGTGGCGGGGAGGGGGGGGGAGTTACAGAGGTCTTTGGACGAAGCGGCGCGACGCCGGGTCTATATGGGCTTGATCTTGAAGTGCAGCCCTATCAGGGAGAACACCAGGCATTTGAGATCCTGCACGAGATAGTAGAAGCACCGCAGCCCCTCGGGGTCCCGCGACTGATTCACGTCCAGGAGGGAGCCGGTCTTCGACGTGGTGAACGATATGTGCTCGTCGCCGATGACGATCTCCAGCTCCTGGCGGCCGACGCGGTCCGGCTGCGGCCAAAGCGAGTCGTCCTCCTGCATGATCTCCGAGTCCTGGATGATGCGCTTGAGCTCCTCCATCACGCACTGGTGCACGTACGCCTCCTTGCGTATCATCGTGTCGTTCTTGTAGTTGGAGTTGTTGGCGTAGCGCAGCTTGCCGTCCGGCCGGAACTCGAACTCGAGGAACTCGTGCCCGAACTTGCCCTTGTGGCCGACGTAGTAGCGTATGTAGAAGTCCGTCGACATCCTCGCTGTCGGCTGTCGCTCGGCGATCACGATCGAGTTGGCGAACGAAACGTCAAATCGTTCGAGTTCAGTGCGAGAGGTTCCTTGACGCTCCTCCGCTGACGATCGCTCGTGTGATTCTGTTGGTTAATGGCGCCATCAGCGGCGGCATCAGCAAACGTTAAGGCGCTTTTTCATGTGGCGATTTGATTGGTTAGGGCTTCGATAATACAATATGGCGTAACAACAATACGCATTTATGTTCATTTCTGTCATGTATATATTGGGTTAATAAATCTAACAGTTAAATTTAATCGACGACTAAATTAAATTGGCAAAAATGCTTACAACAAAATTTCTAAACTTGTCCTTGATCTAATTTTTTTTTATATATCAAGAGGTAAAAAATTAATAATCCTTAATGTGTATGTTAACAAAATACTGACATTGACAAGCTAATCGTCAATCAATTTTGGTCGAAGTTGGTAAGAAAAAATCGCAAATAGACCTAATAAATCTTTTACTTGCGTTTCGTGACATTTTCTGAAACAGAATTATTAATGTAGTCAAGTGTTGGAAAAAGTAAAACACTAAAATAAAATGAACAAACTTATCGAGTAGCTGTTCCTTGTAGCTAAATTTTTTTATATTTTTTATTTTTTTCTTCTTTTTTCTTAATTTTTTTTTACTTTTTTAAAAAAATGAAATGTGTATTTAATTTACAGGGAAGAAAAGATCGAGGAATCTGGAGTGCAAAAGGTGCACGTAAAACGAACGATTCAAAGGAAATTTAATACGCTGAAGTGACAGGTGTCAAATCAGGTGTGGTGGTGAGACTGGACTGGTCAGGTCACTCGTCAGTTGACGTAGGGGTGAGCTGTGTACATGTTCTATTGCGTGTTCGTCGCAGGCTAAGCATCACCATGTGGGCGAGGGGTAGCGTCCGCACCACGAGTCTCGGGCATTCGCGCGACCGACGTTAGACGACGCTCGACCTCCTTACTGACGTGACGTCAGTATAACGATGTGTGCGTCAAGCTAGCAGTCTGAACGTGATGGGCTCGACGTTGCTCGAGACGAGTTCACGTAATCCGCAAGGGCGACATTCGTAGCTGCAGGGTGAACTCCTCCACCGCCGTCCAGTCCTCGTCCGGGCGAGAATATGAATAAGAGCCACGCGAACAAGAGGCTGAATCAGCTGCCGAGCTGGCTGTGGACCAACTCGACCACCCTGCCGCCGGTATACAAGATGGTGTGGGAGGCGGTGCGGGAGGATCGGGTCAGGTCGAACGGCGTGCAGGCCGAGCTGCTCGTCGACACCAACAAGGTGTTCCCGCTGCTGCTCACCAGCCAGCTGCCGACGGAGGTGCTCGGTCACATATGGAGCCTGGCGAACCAGAAGTACGCCGGCCAGCTGACCGAGCAGGAGCTGTACATCGTGCTGGCCCTCGTGGCGGCCGCTCAGACGTCCTACACCTTCAACAGCCTCGACATCCTGCATTTGCTCCCCTTTCCGCCGACGCCCTACCTGAACATAGAATGCCTGATGAATCTGCAGCCCGCCTGTCCCGCGGCGGCGCAGGCACCGAAACTCCAGCACTACGAGGAACCCGGCAATAATATGTGTGCGGAGGGAAAGTACATTCCCGACGTTAAGGGAAAAGCTAAAGTTAGAGCCCAAGTAAACACAGTGCCTGATGCAAATATATTCTTCTCTGGCGCGCCTGGCAAGTCGTCTTGCTTCGACGGCAAGGTTCAGGCGCCCGGCGGGGGTGCAGCTGGGAGTAATGTCAATAATCTGTTCAAAGACGTGAGACAGAATCCGCGTGCCGTTCAAGCCGACGTTCCGTCTGTGTCGTCCTTCGACGAGTCCTGTGATGAGTTTACGGAGTTCCAAAGCGCCCCGATCCCCAGCGTCTCCAGCATGCCGATCTGGGACAGCAAGCAGGGCTCCGCGATCGGCAGCCGGCTCGCCAATCACAATCTGGGAGTGAAGAAAACGGTCGACAGAGTCAAGAGGACCGCTGGCGGAGGGAAAACCGTGCATATCAACGCGCAAATTCGCACGCCCGCGCCCGCGAGTTTGCCATATCAAGGCAAGGATCAGCCCGTGATAGAGTCCGATCTGTTTCCTAAATGCGGAATAAAGAGTCAGTCCAAAACAGTAATACTTAAGGACACTGCGATTAGAAATAATGACCCGCCTAAGGATCACAGCGACAGTTTTAACAATCTGGCGGAGCAGGCGGAGCCTGTCAGCGGCGACAAAGAGATGTTACCTAAAGTGGAATTAGCACCAAAGGTAAATAGCGACAAGCTTGTAAGATCACGTAGCAAGTTGTGCCTTTATATGTCTGTACAAGTTTAATGTCGATATAATTTTTGCTGACACGTACAAATTTGTCTGTAGGCCGTTACCGTAGCAATGTCTGATTCTGTTCATCAAGATTTAATGAGCTTACAACAAGTCGAGGATAAGTACAGCGCGTTGCGCGAGCTAGTTCAAGAGACATCCGTTGTAAATGATGCGAGCTTAGATTTAACTTACAATAATCAGTCGCCGGCTGACGAGTTCGGGGAGTTTATGTCGGCGGAACAGCCATCCACCAATCCCACGACATCAGACGCTTTGGATATCGAGAGCTTTAGCAATATGTTTGCGGATTTTGAGTTTAAAACGCACGCTAATGCCGATAACAGTAACTTAGCAGATCTGAACTTTGTATCTGAAGTGTCCGAGTCGTTCGGTAATCTAAAACTCGATGATGGAATTGAAGGACAATTGGTAGAAGCAGGTTAGTGCACTCACTATACTCAGCGACAGTTTTTATTTTCGCTTACGTGTGTGTGTGTCTCATTTTGCTTGAATCTAGTAGTATATATTATTCTTAGGAAAGAATGTTCAGAAAGAGGATGCTATCTCGATAAATAGTATAGAGTTGATTAGCGGTCCATCCGAAGCACTGCCACGTTCTGGATCTGTGCCTAGCTTAGATCTTAAATCATTTTTGCCTTCTAACGTAGAGGAAGATCAAGTTATAGAAGCTCCACAGCAGGTAATCACACGTTAATCGAATTGTCAGAAAGTTGAGCTACACAGAACGAATTATTTGTCTGGTATATATTATCAAACGCTTCTCTCTGTTGCAGACCGTATATTGGGAATGGAAGCAATATATGGAAAGTTGTGTTTTACTACTACAAGTCGCGGCCAATATATTTACCAATATCACGTCAGAGTTAGTTTTGCAGGAAGTTTTAAATTCAGCCCAGGGATATAACTTTCTTTGCCGTAAGTATTTTTTTTTTAGTAATATACTTTACATAAAATTATAATCACATATATATACATATATGCATTCAATATACATATATTTATTCAAGATGTATAATAGTATTGTAACAATGACAAAGCTATATTTTGTCATTAGAATTAGCTGAAGTTGCAGCTGTTTGTAGACGCGTTAATTTTTCATACAAGGAATTGGATATAAACATCATCGGATTTGATGACCTTTTAATGGACATTGATCGGATCTGGGCTGAAATGGAACCCTTTTACGCAAACATCCCAGTAAGTATTGCCTAAATAAAAATTAATATTTTTACATTTATTTATTATATTCTAACGTTTTTACTCTGTATATGGTTTCTTCTCCGATATGCGTATCCATCTTCAAGCAAAGCTCTTAGAATACATTTATATATATTAATGTATTTCAGATTGTCACTGAACTACCAGCTTGGCCGTTACATCAGGGAGAATGCGTGTCTTGTTCCCTGTGTTTAACAGTTATCACGAGTGGTCGAGTCGTGTATAACGATAATAACTATCATGTAACATGCGCAAATCTATGGCTCAATTGCGTGAACAATCAGTTGCCGGTGATGCGATACTCTTTACTCTGTCAATCATCTATATGTCCAGGAAGTCACATTTAAACGTTAATCTGCAAATTGCAAGGCTTTAAAATTCAAAATAAAATTGTACTGTTCAGATCTTATTAATGTAATGCATAGAGAGAGAGTGAGAGAGGAATTTATCGTAAAAAAGTGATCTTTAAAAGTGGAGTTCTGAATACAATTCGCATTTAATCTAGTGAAATCTCACAGGTATGTGTATAAACAAAACAAAAACTGCAGATTCAATGTTCATACAAATTATTTATTAAACTTATACTTTTTAAAAATTCTTAATGTCATATAATCGCTCATTTGCTACAAAACTAAAAAAATAAAGTTTGTTAGAAAAGAATTCGAACATTTTAAATGATCAAAATTTTGTAATATTAATCCTGAAATACAATTTTGTAATAACGTTGTAGAGAAATAGAAATAGAAATATGTTCTTTCTTTTTCTCTGATGATTCCATTCTTTTCTCTGCAAGCGACTAAAAAAAGTGATTTTTTTAGTTATGTCGTAGCAAACAAGCGATGTTATATTGAATTGTTCATGCGAGGACATTTAGCTTAACAAAATGAATACAATGATCGTATTTCGATTGATCTAGTTCTAATGCAGTATTAAGAAAAGTTAAATATTTACATATTACATAGAAATCTCTAATAATTAACGTTGACTCGTGTCGCGCGGCCTATACACTATTCCTCTGCTCTTCATTTCTCTGATGACACCAGCCGGTAATCGTCCTGATACTGATATAGCATATACGCCCTTGCAAAACCGGTCTGAGGAAAAACAGAATCTCGAGATTAATCATTGGCCATTATCGACGCGATTAGACTGAGATACAGTTTTAATTCTGAAAGTTGTGTGTGCGCGCGCGCGCATAGCATTTTGCTTAAACAGATCTTTATATAGTATACACGCACATAAGTATGTTCCTAGATAAATACATACTGGCATTTGTAAAAGTAATATGTCTGTATAAATGTATTATACGTTTAAAAATGAAAATCTCAGAAATATATTTATTAAAATATCGAAAACACGTGTATTGCAATTTGTAAATGTTATAAATGACTTTGATGTGCATATTTATATTGATGATTTTATATTTTCTTTAATGGTATATTGCACACCTTTGAAACAAAAAAATACAAAGAAATTCTTTAAATAAAATAGAAAAAGTATACAATAAGAAAGTTGCAATTTTATATTGATAATAATTTGGAAGTACATTAATGATTTAGAAAAATATATTCATAATTTATAAAAGTACATTAATTATTTATTTACTAAAAGTTAATTATTAAAAGTACATTAATTATTATAGAGAAATATTATCTAGTACATACAATATACTTACTTATTCTTTGCCATTTGCATACCCAGCTGTCTTCTGGACTCATTACAGCAATCATTCTAGAAAGTGAAACATAAGCAAAATGAATACATGGAAAAATCATATTTTCAATCTCTTTACAATAGAATTACTTATTGAAATAAGACATTGTTAATATTCTGAATAGATAGTTATTAAAATTGAGGATATAAGTAAAAAATTAATGTCACTAGCCTTTCACAATGTACAGTATATTCTTAATAATCTTTGCTTAAAGATACAAAAAATTATTAAGCTAATGTCAAATATTTCCAATACTTCTAAATTTTATTTAAGAAGCATTAATGTATACTATGAAAAATCATTCTTAGACAATGTACATCTGTTGCTGTGCATTACCCATCAAAATTGGAACTCGTACAATCGAAAACATTATCCTTATTGTTCTTCATACAAAGAAAAGCGTCACAGTTGTCGCATCCATCAAATTCGAATTGGTCAAAAGTCTGTGGAGTAAAATTGTGACTGTCTTCATTCTGTAGGTATGAGCAAGTTCTTGCAATAATCAGCCTAATTAAAGAACTGATTATTGTTATGGTGCAACGTAAAGTGTATGAAATATGGTAAATATACCCACCTTAACCAAAGAGCATACCAAACACGCTCTTAATCCACGCAAATCTTTCGGTACGGTCTCCATCGATATCACAATTATGCACACGTTAAAAATATCTCAGCCTAACTACGTTGCAAGAGACAGTTCGAATTACTTTGATTACGACCGATCGTAGTATCTCTTTGCGATAGCCAACGATAGGTTAGAGTTGAAGTGACTGAGTGAGTGAGTGAGAAAATTAAAGAGAGAGAGAGAGAGAAAAGTTAGGTTAGAGTTATGACTACGGTGATCAATGACCACACTTTTTTTTAGAGAAAATAAGGGATAAGTCTGAAAATTGTAGGGCTTTGTTTTCAGTTTGTAGTCGTCAAGAATCAAAATGCATCACGAAATTTTTTTGTTTAATTATGTCAAAATGAGATGCTATGCAGTTTTCTGATAGTTGGAAATCAGTTCAAGTGCATATTTGGAACAAATCCATTTCCGATTTGAATTCAAAATTAGTTTGAAATAATAAATATAGTAAAAACAAATCTAATTTGAATTAATTTGATTTGAAAAAAGAAGCAAAAAGTATAACTAATAAAAGACAAAACAAATTACATTGTATTTTATTAAATTTGTCAATTGTTTCCATAAAATTTCGATCATTTATAGGTCAATAGGTCATTAGAAATTAGAACGCTATAATATATATATAATAACTCATCAGACAGCACACGGAATATTCTATGAATATCCATTTTTTAAGGATATTGAGGATATCCATAAATCCATAAATGATCCATTTTATGTCCTTCAGATATTCAGTAGACTGTTCATGGGATATTTGTTTATGAAATTGCAGTGGATATGCTAAAAATCCTTGATATCCATAGAATATTCGGTGGACGTCCAGTGAACGTGTAAAAAAATTATGCAGATTTGTAGTATAATTTACAGCATAATTAGCTGTATTGAGTAATTTATAAATTAAAAAATGAACCATATATTTTATAAAATACATTTAATTATTGCATTTCTTCTTGGTGGGACTTCTTAATTCATTTTCCCGCGGGTGTGCGGACGAGAGTGCAAATTTCGCAGGAACAATCTTCCAGGCGCAATAGTATTTGTAACAGTATTTGTATGACTCTTGACTTACTTGATAGAATAATGCATTTACAAAAGAACCCAATTTACTTTCAAAATTAAAGTTTTAAAAATTCCAAAAATTCGAATAAATTCCACTTTTTAATTAATGATATTTTTCTGATGTATTTTTGATAATTTAAATATTAATTACTGTATGCAAGACATTGACGGAATTTTCTCGAAGTCATAAAAAAGGTGAAAGAGAAGCTACGACTTGTCAAGAGAAACCTACAATCGATGAAGTGTATCAAATTTTATTTATATATGTACTATATACTCATCCAACTCTTTTCCCATTGTTTAAATTTAATTTGATAAAAATCAACGAAATACTTATCAGAATATAATCAGATAAGAGATTACACT
This sequence comes from Wasmannia auropunctata, assembly GCF_000956235.1. Lineage (NCBI taxonomy): Eukaryota > Metazoa > Arthropoda > Insecta > Hymenoptera > Formicidae > Wasmannia > Wasmannia auropunctata. The sequence continues at coordinate 28,443 of NW_012027200.1, forward strand.
AACTAAAATATTAAAAATTGCAATTTTAAGAATTTTGAGAATTTCACAAGATTTAAGAATCGCAAAGGTTCAAACTTAAAAATCTATAAGATATAACGTATCAGGAGAATAATTGAAAAATTCTTATTATATCACATATTTATTTGAGAAATTTCTTTGGTACTCTCAAGGCGTTTTAATTAGTTTTTATAATATCGACGCTAATGTCACTAATTTTAGCGATTTTACACATTTTGCTTACACGTAAATACTATCGTGTATTTTCACGTACGTATATATATGTAGAAATAAATCATCTTAGCCGCTGCATCAGCATCGGTAGAAAGTAGTTACACGTTAGTAAAGGCTGCGTGCCAGGAAAATATGCGAGAAATATGAAAATATAAGACATGTACGAATGCATATAGCTTCTCACGCGATTGTGAGACCGACTTCAATGACTCATCATCATCATCATCATCGTTGCCGTCATCATTGTCATCGTCATCATTCATTATAAGACATTGTCTGAAATTCTACGCTTAACTACCAGATTTACATGTGTCCACAGGAACACCGCAATCCTGTATGTATATAAAAAAAATAAATGGCTGTTATTCTAGCCACGTACGAAGTAAAAAAAAAACTTTGTTCTACAAGTAGGCGGTCGTGTTATGTCTTGGCGTGAAGTGGAATTACGTTGCTGCTGTTGCTGATTTATAAGCTAAGCCGCTAGTCCTCATCCTTAAAGCGACGATAGATCGACTGTACGTATGTGAAGACGCACTTCCAGTCCGGCCGTTGCATCATCACCATGTCCTCGACGTCAAGTAGCGGCGCGATTCCAGCGACTTCGCTGCAAGAAAGATGAAAAGTTCTTGCAGGATATTGCAAATAATAAAGAAGAAATAATTAATTAATGGAACTCTCGAAAAGAAGAACAATTGCAGAGCATCTCTCGGTGCGGAAAGGGAAAATTCGGAGCTCTTACTCGGCCTTCGTAAAAGCGAGCTCGAAGTTTTTCCTGCGATTCTCCGGACGTAGAGAATTGTAGTCGAAAGCATCCGGCCTGAAGTGATGGATCAACGCGCAGAATGCCAAACCGTTGTTCCAGCTTGTCGAGAAGTTGTCAAGCTGCACGTTCTGAAACAGAGGGGGAAGCTCTTCTTTTACGTAATTCAACAACTCGTTAACTGCAGCGTAGCGCTTTCCCTTGATAGATTATACGAGGGTGTCGTAACAGTCCGCGCGAGTGTCGGGTCAATATTATTTTACAAAACACACACGATGCATGACTTACCTCATACTCTTTGGTTTTCGATCGGCACCACGCCAGTAATCGCTCCTTAATTTGCGCAGCATTGTCTCGTACAGTTGGTTCGGTAAATTTGAATCGAAAGTCCGTTCCCGGTGATTTTACAGGGCTAAGTAGACAAATCACGGGACAAAAGATGAGCCATTCAGCAAGATGTAAATTAATTAATATTTTTTTTTTCATTAATCAGATTCTTCTTTCTCTCTGCATTAAAGCAATCACAATGTAATCGATAATATAACATATCATGCTTTAATTAATTTAATTACGTGTCGAGTTTTAATTTCAATTCTCACCTTGGCGACAAACTGGCGCTATTTTGCCTATCGAGCTGACGAAATTTGGCAAACGGCGACAGCGGCTTTTTCGGAGCTGAAAAAAAAATAGGGCGCTATAAAGCTACAAATGCTCAAAAGCGGACGATATGTTAGACTCGCGTCGAGATGCATACTAAGATCTGACTGAAATGTTAATGTCTCTCTATATCTATTTTAATTGTCTATAACTCGAATCCTGGTCACAAAGGCGTCAGAGGTGGGAATTAATAGAAAGTCTGGATCTAGCAGAATCGTTCATCTCTCACTCTCGTTGCGTGCCCGTGATGACATGCATTTAGTTGTCTTACAAACAAATTCAATAACAGTTTAGTATGAGAACAGGGTATGGCAATCACGGAGAATATATACATGTGTCTGTACAGATATTAATTGTCTGAATATCTCTTTAGTAATTCTCGGCCAGTAACGAGGAAATGACAAAAAAAAGGGGCGTTTCGAATCGAGTACGATTGTAAAAAGTGGACAGATGCTAAATTCATTGATCGACCGAGATCGATCAACCGCCATCGCCATGCACGCGTTGAAAAAGTATGTCCGCACAATGCACTTGTACTTCCACGAGGACGTCACGAAATGTGGCGGCAAGCATGGGTAGATTTGCATGGTCAGGCGACGCGTTTTGTAAGGAATTCAAATTCTTTTGCCATTCTCTTTCCGTATAATTCGTAAGGACCAACGAAAAGAAGAAGAGATTAAAAAATGTCAATCTTAATCTCAGAAATCTTCTATGTCTAGATCTGTTGGATGTACAACTTAGTTAGCGTAAAATTTTGGTCATCGATAAAGAGCTTTCTGTTACTCTAGTTTGTATCTGAGGATCAATTATAATTTTCACGCAAATTTGCAGAATTGAATGACAGTTTTGAACATTGAAGCAAAGTTACGCGTAGAAATTGTTGATTTTGTTTGTAAACATGTGTGTGAAGATTGTTCCCATGCCAGCTCAATATCATAAGTGCTCCGTGCAAAAACATCCGTCCAAAAAGTTGCTCAATTTTATATTTTTCGTATAAAGAAAGAGAATAATAAATATAATATTAAATATAATATAAGATTAAAAAATATTATGTGCGCGTGCAATTGTAATTATTATTCTGCAATATTGCGCACCACGAAATATAAAAAAATCAATTTCACAAATATAAAAAAATCCTGTTAAATTTCTGGAAAAATTAATTGGATGTAATGCGTTTCACGAATACTGCGAAATATGCAGCTGCAATTGCGACATTCATGCGCATCGTGGAGCTATACATCCTAAATGGAGAAAAAAAAATTGCTGATAAAATTTGATTTTTATAGAACGTCCATTTATTTTCGGGGGATGTTTTCGAGAGGTCTAAGCTGAGTTACTCGAGCATCCACCACAGCATCGCTATGCTCTGCAATTGTACCAGCGCACGTACACTATGATTACACTCTTTAGACACACTCGCAGCAGTGCAAACTGTACACGTCACTGCGTAACAAAAGGATCAACAAAAATAAGGGCTGTGACTCACTGCTTTATTCGGGGATTGGCATTGGTCCTCTCTTAGCGACTCCGTCCGCGAGAACGTGCGCGTCGCGCTCGCTTGGATTTAGATTAAAAAAAAAAGAAGAAAAAAGGGTTGAGAGAAAAAATTGTGAGAGAAAGGGAAGGAGCGCGAGCCACGAGCGTCACGCGTGTAATATATGCGGATTCTATGGCTCGTAGCTAAGTAATGCGGAGCAGAGTAACGGCGGTGTTAATCGACGCGTTGCGCGATGTTCTCTATTTCTCGCTGGTTACAGCAGATTTCGGCATAGCGGCTCCACGTTGTTCGACTTTTCCCGCGCATGTGCCATCAGAAGCGAGGTGATGTTGAGCGAGAAGAGTGATGCGGAGCGCTGGACACCGGGCGGTGGCGATGGTCGTTGAATCGATCTGCACTACCGTCTCTCGTAATGGACGAAGACCATGTATGTCAATTCTCCACCGTGGTTGCACGAAACATGCTATTTTCGCAGAGAGTTATGTAGCTTCGTGTCGGGCAACGACATCGCAAAACGCTTCTCTGTTCCTCAAAGATGTAGCTTCTAATCGGATCTATTAGATCCACCCTCGTAGTATTGCGAGCTGATACGAAGTGTGCTTTGATATACAAATTTCAAACTTAGAGCGATCTTGGCGATTGCGAGAAGATCGCGAGAATTACATGCAGGAAATTAGATACAGTAGGTCTCAAACCCATTAACGTATCTGCCTTCAGTTTCATTTCGATTATCCATGAAAGATGACTGAAACACGTGACATTTTGTGTATAAAATGCAGTTAGAGATAATAATGGATTCACTTTTATGTATATAGGGCACGCCGTTTTCAAGACAGTAGTCGAAGCCAACTTGGGGGGGAAGTATAGAAAAACAGTTAAATCCCAGTTAATCTGAAATCTTAGTTAATGCTTACAGAAATTGTCTTATGAAAACAAATAGTCAACAATAATAATCGTATGCAAACTGCTAACGTAAACAGTCTGATTAGAATTATTGTAACTATGCGCGACGATGCGTCGTCCTGGATGTCAGCTGTCTCGACGGCCGGCCATGCGAATCAAAGTGAGCAAGATCACAGTTTAATGATCCACGTTGTCGATCGATCGCTACATAGCCGTGATAAGATTAATGCAGGTGATTGTAGAATCGTACTTTTATCACGATGTTCAACATGCCGAAATATCGCTGGCTTTTGCACAAAGATTACTCGCAAAGGTATCCGAATGGACACCATTTTTATCGCCACCAAGTCTCCCAAGTATACATCGTGCCGACATGATAAAGATCGGCCGATCAGAAGCGATGATCGTCAGTTTTGGTAGCCTCCTCGAAGATGTCATCGAACACCTTGTCCACGTCGGCACTGTTGAGGCTCGCTACAGGAATCTGCGGCACTGCCGGGATCGCCAGGCGCAGGTTCTCGTCGCATATCCCCGGCATGGTGCGACTTCTGGATAGACTGACAAGACCCTTTTTCACCGAGTCGCGCGACGAGAAACGTCTACCTTTCGAGTCCTTCGCCTCCGCGGCGCCGTCGTTCGCCGGATTGTCAAAGTACCTACGTATTTTATCCTCCATCTTCTTCACGCTGTCCGAGGATGCCTCGTATTGCTTCTTCATCTTGAAGGACGACGGCGATTTCGGCTTGGGCGGTTTCGGAAGATAGGACCCGGTGCCAGCGAAGGATTGCGGCGGTAAGTTACTCAGTGCCGGACGTGACGTAGCGTGATGGCTCTTCGAGAGTGCCAGCTGATGCCACGACTCGGACTTCGACAGGACGATGGATCTGGACGGCCTGTTGGTGCAGGACACGAGGTACTCGTCGCTGGAATCCATCGCGCCGTTCGGGATCGGTTCTTTTTGGCTGGATTTTGATTGACCGCCCGGTTGCTCGTACTGTTCTCTGAGAGCGGTGATTCGATTCTTCGCGCTGAATCCGGAGGACGGTGCTACCGACAGCAAACCAGTGACGACCGCCGGTGCAGGCTCCAATTTCCTCGGTGACTCTAACTTCCTGGGCGATTCCGATTTCCTCGGTATCAATCTCCTCGGCGATCCGGGTTCCGATCTCTTCGGCGGCTCCGGCCTTTTCGGCGGTTCCGGCCTTTTCGGCGGTTCCGGCCTTTTCGGCGGTTCCGGCCTTTTCGACGATTCCGACCTTCTCGGCGGTTCCAGTCTCTTTGGCAGTTCCGGTCTTTTCGGCGGCTCCGGGCTTTTCGGCATTTCGAGCGGCTGAAACCTCAGAGATTGATGAAAGCTGTTAGGCTGATTAAAATTGCTAGATTGATTGACGACAGGCGTATGATAATCGTTCAGCATCGTTCGTTCGTTTTGCAACTGACGGACCAGGTTCTGCTGCAACATATTGTGCCGACGTATTTCGTCCTCCGCGGTCGTGGTGGTCTCGCTGTCGGTCGATTTGGGATACGGCCAGAGCTGTGAGGGTGACAAGGAGGAGGATGGTGACATTCCAGATTCCTGTCTGTGTCCGCCGTCGACCCGCGCCGCTGGAACGTCCGCGGACGCGACAGTCGCGATCGCGCAGGTGTACCGCGTAACGACACCGGCGTCCGCACTGATATCCTGATTTTGGATATTCTGTTCCTCCGGCAAGGCGCCGTCGCTCGTACGTAGATCTTCCTTGCCGATTTCATGCGACACGCTTGGTATCCGTTCCTCGAACGGATCTTTGTTGGGTTTAACGTACGAGATTTTAAAAGTTGGATAAATTTGCGATTGATTATCGAGCACCGATTTAGGCGAGAAATAATTTTCACATCGCGGACTCGTTCGGAAAATTGACTCGCGCTGTTCCGGCGATTCTAGGCCGGAAATCGGTTGAAAAGGAATCTTCTCCGTCGAATACGGCACGGAAACGGTGTCTTTCTTGATAAGGTCGTAAGCATTCTTGTTCGCTAAGGGCAGAGTTTCGTTTCTCGCAGCAATATCGGTTGTTAAGTGATAATTACGATTGTGATCCAGGACAAAATGACTCGAATCCCCGACAGGACGGTAACTACTCGAATCTGATGTCGAAATCGTGTCGTACTGAGGAGTCCAATGATCTTTAGCTTCCTGCACTCCCGATTCGTGGGTTTGGACGGATGCATTATTGTACGCAGACGGTGGCCCCTTTGCGACCCTAGGAGTCACTCGAAACACTCGCGCCTCCTCAGGATGACCGTCGTCGTTGACGCCCGTCTGTATGGCCACGGACGAGCTACCTCTGAACATCGCATCGATCGGTGCGTTCCCCGCGAACGAAGCTCCGGAATCTTTATTATTGCGCACCGGGGCCAGTGGTTCAAAGACACTCTTCTCGCTGCGAAGATCAAATTTATCCTGAACAGATTCCTCGACGACGCGACGCGGCTCACTCGGGCGATACTGCACCTGCGGTCCTTTCTCGGGGAACACCCTGAAAGAAATTTTCCCGTCCACCACGCCTTCTCGTTCTCGCTTCTCGTTTAATGGCGCCAAATTCTTGCGATGCGCGTTCGAGTGTTCGTTGCGCTTGCGAGAATCCTCGACGCTTTTGACTTCCGGGGTAGCGTTTTTGCCGACAAAGGGCGCGAACTGCTTGCAGAACAACCGGTAATCGAGCCGTCCGTTCTCAGTGACCATTTTGTTCGATTTGCTGTCATTTCGATCATGCTCGATCCACGGTGGTCGTGGGAAAGCGGATTTTTTAATATTCTCGTTCACGTTGAACGGCGGTTGAGACTGGTTGCCGTTTCGGTCGAATATCTTGGCTTTCTCGCGTAAGGAATTTCCGGACGGTGGCGCGTTGTCCCTTGGCCAGTGATGGCCGGGCGGGGACGTCGGGGTGCAGGGCTTCTCGATCTTCCGAAACAGCGACGAAGGAGCGTGTCTGAAGCCCGCGTCCGGCTGCGGCACGTTTGCGTTTGCGAACGGGAAACCGTTGTGCGCCGCGCCGCCGCTGTCGATCGGCGTCTTCTTGCCCATCGAAATTTGAGGAGACGTTTGGGGAGTGTTTTGGGGAGTATTCGGGAAGCGTTTCACGGTGTTCTGCAGCCTCGGTGACGACTTGTCGATGTCATTCGTAGACGAAGGCTTGTCGAAAGCGGTCTTGATGTTCGAGAACCGGCTGTTCCAGTTCTCGTTCGTCTGCGACATGTCCGCTGCCTTGGTGTAGCCAAAAGATTTGACAAAGGCAGGCGTGGCGTTGTACACCGACGTGTTCTCGTTGTTCCGGCTGATCAGCGCCAGGAACTTCTTGTCGTTCTCCGTTCTCGGCTGGAACGACGGCACGGCGAGATTGGGCGCGTTCGTGGTGATCTTGTCGCCCACGTTGATGGGACGTCGCAGCACTACGCAACCGGGATTGTCGTAACCGAGACCGTCGGTCTGTAATTTCAGGTAGCTCGGTATGTCGATAGTGTTGGCGCGCTTGATCTTCGACTTTTTCGCCGCGAACTTGTTGCCGCCGTTGTTGCACCTGCCGGCGCTGATCAGTTCCGCGCGTTGTCGAAGCGCCGCCGCGAGTTTCGTCACCCGACTCTTCTCCTCGCACGCTCTCTTGATCGCGGTTTCCTCGTCGTCGTCGCTCACCTTCTCCTGGTAACCGTCGTTCTGATATCGGGTCTGGCGCGCGTTCGACTCATCCACCGTTCTAGTTGCGATCGCCGGCCGATCCGCGTAACCGATCTGCGGCGGGATCTGCAGCTGCGGCCGGTATCCACCGGTGTCCTTATTCTTGTCGCGCAACGACTGACGCTGATTGATCACGTCCTTCGTGTATTTGTCATGGATCTCCTCCACGTGCGGCCTCTCGCCGCTCGTCGAGTTCAACGACGCGGGCAACAGTGGTTCGAGTCGCTCAATCGAGAACACCTGGTCGTTCAGTCTCGCCAGGTCAGCGCTGCTCTCCTCCAACTGCCTTCTCGCACGCGCGATCTCCTCGGCGGAGACGCCGATGGTGTGCCTGACGGGGCGCCGTCTTCGTCCGGGCGGCGCGCCGTTGCCACCCTGCGTCGCGACGTCGATCGTCCTGTCGCCCCCGCCGCCACCCGATTCCCTCTCTTCCACCGGCACCTGCAGCCGCGACAGCAGACTCGACACCAGCCGCAGGAGATGTAGCTTACTCGTGGGATCCGACACGCCGCCGTGCTTCGCGAGCGTCGCGACGTCCGTGCGCTCGAGCGTCTCGCGCAAACGGGAGAGCGCGGTCTGGATGTCCGACAGCAGCAGATCCTCCAGGAACTTGAGCTCGTCCTTCCTCGATACGGGCACGTCGTGGTCGCAACCGTGGTCGCTGCCGAGCAACGCCAGTTCCATACAACGGCGCGCGCAGGGTGATCGGTCGCCGACCACGTCGGTGCCGGCGCCGACGCCGAGCGCGGCGTGCGACGTCGCCGTCGGCTCGTCGCCCCGCTGGCAACCCGCTGCCAGGGATCGCTCGAGCGCCTCGCGCAGACGTTCTACCAGTACCGGCAATGAATTCCACTCACCGACTGCCGCGCTGGCACCGCCGCCGCTGGTGCGACGCTGCTGTCCGTCTCCGACGTCGACGGTGGTTGCCAATGGCACCCCTACACCCGGTTCCGCCTGCCTCGCGGCTACCCCCGACACCGGCGCGCCGTCGTCCGACGACGCGCTTCTCGTGACGGTCGCCAGCTCTGCTGCGGAGGAAAGATAGGACGGTAATTGAAAATTATTCATATGTATAATCACATCGAGTCTATTCGATTAGATTATCTAAGAAGGTAGAGCTTATATAAAATTCATCATATTGGTTTTGCTCTAAAATTGATTATCGCTTTATAAAAATTTTAATGAAAATAATTATCGCGCTTTTTGTTTCTATTTTCTACAATTGTTAATTTTGTTATATCGCTGAATATCGTAAATTATTGCAAAATATATAATTTCTTTAATCAATATATTTCTTTGTATGATTTTAAAAGAAGCAGACAAATTTTTCATTCGTATTGTATGTATATGTAATGATCACTGGATCGTTATGTAACAAAGATAAATATTTTTAGCATCTCCAATATACTTATAACTATGTACAGTTTATATGGACTTTATATTTTTATATTCTATATAATATTTAATAAAATAATTAACATGGATTCATTGGCAGATAATTATATAAAAATATTACATAAAAGGTATTGTATAAAAATTAACTGACGAGGAAATCAATTCTATACGTTAGAATAAAACTATGCATATATGTATTATGTATATATACGCAAGTGTGAAAACGCATACCTACTATGTTTTCAGACTTTGCGAAGAAAATGTTGCCCGCGGTAAAATACTGCTAGTCGAATAGCGGAAGAAAACTCACTGCGCTCTTTTCTGCCAGAACGATCGCTATTTTTAATCCGTGATTGAAGAGTCCGAGTGTAAATCTTGACAAGTGGTGCTTCTCGACTGAATTATGTACAATTCGATTGCTCGCGTCGGTGATTTACTCATACTCGCTTCTCGCTTCCTGAAATTACTTTGCAACGATTTATCGTTTTAAACAGAGACCTTCGTCAAGATCCTCCGAGCTTTCGACATTCGCGTTTTCAAAAGCACCATCCATGCCACCTTTACACTCGGATTATATTTTAGTTGTCGCATATATCGCACGATTGAAAAAAAAAACCGTGAAAGTAGAGCAGCGTAAATTATTCTATAAACGATAAGAGAAATACTAATGACAAAATATTACATAAATGAAAACACTATTCAGATATTCGTTTAACTGAAGAAGCACTGTTTTATGATCGCGAGAGAGATTAGACTATAAATTTTGACAAATCGTACTCGTCCACGTTAAATCCAACCGAAAAGAGAAAAAGAAAAAACAACGCGTTATTTCCACACGTCGACACCACGTTTTCGAATGTAACTCGCTCCACGCTCGCTTATCGCTCCACGAAGAAACACGCGTTGTCAAGACCTCGCGCACGTCCAGCCGCTTCGGCACGTCTCTCTTCGGCACGTCAACGCGTCGCGCGTTTTAAGAGCGTCTCGCGAGCTGGGAGCGGGTCGCGGGGCAGTTTTGTTAGAAGCATTGTAAAACAACCGGTTTTCGCGCGCGACAATCCGTCCCGCGCGAATCCGCGGCGCGCGAGCTTCGATACCTCGGACGTATCGCACGATCGTATCGCGATTGCACCGCTAATCCTCCTCTCCTAGGGGATGCGCGACCGCGGACGATCGCGCGCGAGCGAGCAAACGCGAGGAAGAGAGGAAGAGAGGCCGCGCACTGCAGTGAGTTTTAATGCGCTATTGGAACACACAATATATTTTTACCCGATTACGATCGTCTGTCGCGCTGCCGCTACTGCTGCTGCGCGCGGACGCGCGATTTCTTCGCGACTCGCGAGGACTCGAGAGGGGAAGAAAGAGAGAGAAAGAACGTGCGGCTCGCGCGAGCGGAGATCGCGACCGAACGCGCGCGCTGACCGGCTTCGGCTATCGCGCGCGCGCTCGCTTTATTTAAAACAACGTACGGGGATTCTCTCTCCGCGGGGATTTATTTTCGGTCGCTCGTTCGACGCCCGTGCAGCTGCTGTGCGAAGCGAAGCGAAGCGGGGCGAGGCGGCGCGAGGCGTGGCGAGGCGGGCGCGCGCCGCACGCCGCGTAAAACTACCCGCGTGTTACGAGGCGAGTCACAAAAGCCCGAAAACGCTCGCGCGTTTCTTTATCGCGCTGTGCGATTTTGCGCGCAGCGGGGATCGTCTAATAACAGCCTAACCGCCGCGCCTCGCCTGTCTCATTAATCACATTTGTCGCGTTGTTATTGCACCGTCAATGCAACCGTCAATGTCGCATTTTTATTTTTGGAATACGAAGGCGTTACAATGACGCCGATTGCGAAATAATGTCAGAGAATTGAGGCTGCCTGACGCTATATGATTTGACAGAAGGAAGTGACGCCTGGCTAACAATAAGTTGTTCTTGCTTCTCGCCCTAACACGCTCTATTGGCGGCTGAAAGCCGTCCCGTATTTACCGCCGTCGTTTAAAAATTAAAAAGTAATCCGGAAATGTATTCCATTTAAATTATTGCCTGTTATTGCATTCAAAAATGGGACAAGGTAGCGGACGAACGTGCGCACAGATACATAACATTGGTTGTACCCCAGTTGTTGCGCGTTCCACTTATTGCTCCCCAACCGCCCATTCTCCATTTCTCTTTCCGGATGGGAAAGCTTTCGTATAGCGCAGCCTTCTTTCTGCGGACTGTAAACGCGTCCGGATCAGAAACGACACTTTTTGATTTGCCTAACGGAATCGAGAACTTCAAAACTGTAGCGGCAATACAGAGATTTTCTGCTTTATACTTTCTGCACACACTAACGTCTAGCCTGTGGTACTTCTCTTCTACTTGTGAATCGTCTTTGTGCCAATTTTTCTGCTCTCTTTCTTCACACACTATTTCATCTTCTTTCATTCCGTTCATTGTCCTGGTTTAACAACGTATTTTCCCTCTATGCTATTTCTATCGCCTTATGTTTTTCCCTCTTTCTCTCTCTCTTTCGCTCTCTACACTTCTCTTCTTTCTCTTTCTCCCTCTCTCGTTCTCGTCAATAATTCTATTTTTGAGAGCGCCATCAGTCTCCGTTGTGCGTAACAATATTTCATATTCCGAGAATTTAAATCGGGCATTTCCATTGTAGTATCGGGTAACTGTGTGTATAATTGTATATCGGCCGCGAGAACGTAAGATTTGTAAATAACGCGGGAACCTGTAGCGCGCGACCGAAATAGTTCGCGCGTAAGAAAGTTTAGATTTCCTTGAAACACACCGCGAAACGCAGATCGCCGTATATCCGCGCCGAACTATCCGCTGACGTCGCTATTCAAATAAACGCCGTGAACGTCGATGCGAATAATGGCAGCGCTAACGCAAACACGTCGACGACTTGGGTGAGCAGCGCCGATTGGTTCCGACAAGTGCGACGGGGTAAACACGCCGTCTCGAACGCAGTGCGTTGGTGCGCAATTTCTTTAAAGTTGATAGAATTTCTATTTTAACCGGCGCGCGAGATGTCCCAGAAACGCCGTACTTAATTTCGAACGAAGAATTTCTCAACGTTAAAGATAGATAAGCGGAAATTAATTTTTTCTAACTGAAGAATCGAGCCGGAAATCAACGTAAACCTAAATTTTCAAAAGTTGAAAACGCATCACGTTTCGCGAAATAATTCTCCTAATATCAGATATAACAGAATTGTATTATTTACCTAAATTCAAGCGCAGGTGCGCTTTAATTTCTCTCGCAAGTTTAATTATATCAAAGTATCTAATGTTGGAAGGAGGTAACAAAAGCAAGATGGCACGAGATCAAATTTTCAAATTCTCAGAAACCAAAGTGTACGTCTACTGTGTATTCTAACTTACTGTTTCAACGATATATTTTGATACAATGTATCTTATTCTTCAAACGTGTTATACAAACGTGTAACATTCTTAATAGCAGTCCTTTAGTTTTTGACATAATTAAATTTCGTGTATCAAAAGTGTATACGCAAAAATTTCTAAGTTGTACCTCTTAGACCAATGCCATAACACATTGTATAGTGATATTACTGTTTGCATTTATTGTTCGTGTTAATTACTTAATATTTTTATATCATATTTAATTCAAGCATCTCGCAACATTCGAAGCTTAATGATTTTCTTGCATAAAATTTCGTTCGTACTCAAGTACATTTTTTCGTTACTAATTTCTCGAATTCTCTTTCTTTACTTCTTGATATTCATACACAAATTTAATACCGAAAGGTAATGATTAATTGCTTATTTTGAATATTAAAAACACAATTATTGATTATCACTGTTATCCATTCAAAATAAGTAATTTCCAATTTTTAATTGGCCATTGTATTGAATTGCATTTCCGTAAGGGCTGTAGGTGCTTGATAAGCAGATCGAAATGCGCGGCTTACCAACCTGAGGCCGACGTTTCTTCCTTTTGCGTCTCTTCGCAACTCGGCGTCTCCCTCGCTCGCGTCTCTTCCACTTCCTCTCGTTCCTTCTCCTTTACTTCTTCTCGTTCCTTTTCCTTAACTTCCTCTTGTTCCTCCTCCGGCTCCTTCGTCGACGATTTTTCCGACAAAGACTCTGTCGACTCTGAGCTATCCGATTCCTCTATCGTGCTCGCTACCTCATGGCTGACTCCCACTGTCTCCGTGGTCTCATCTTGAGCGTCATCCTGCTCCGACGCGTCCTGCGAATCTGCAAAAACGAGTTGAAGATAATGATCGTTCAGCAATTGCAAGTACACTTACGTTAATCGGAAAAAGATATGAGAAGCGATCATCCGCAATGAAAGATGTCTCTTTTGATCGAGCGAATGCAACGCGGCTTGAAAGATTAAAGTCCTCGATGCGTTAGTCGTGGAATTTCATGTGTCAGAGGCAAAGAAATCTTTGATGTTCGACAATATATGTTTGTGCTTTTGAAAAATTTGCATTCGATTTCTATGCGGAAATAATTAATGTTGTATTAACAATATTAGCCCAATAGTAGTCCAGTTGAAAATAATTTTGTTCATTCAATAACAGTATTATAATGAAACAAATAACAAATTTTATTAAAACAAGAACATGGCGTATTTATTTTATTAATACTGTCAGTGACTTAACAAGATTATGTTCAATTAGATGCTATCGACTAATGCTATATTAATACATCTTTTTTTTCCGTATGTGTAACTCCAAAAACTATAAGTTATGTAAAATAAGATGCAACAATCTCTTATTAAGTTTTTTTTAAAATATTACAATAATTATTAATCTTTAAAACATTGTGCTCGAAGAAGATATCGTTTTATAAAGTGGTAGGATGAAAATGTACTGAACTCATGTGTTTTTTAATCTCAGTTCTGTCGACACACACAAGATTAATATACATATACGATTCTTATTATTTTTGGCCGTTTCGCAGACAGGCAGACAGTGTTTTATGAGGATCGATGACGTAGCTCGGTGAACGCTTCTTGTTAATAATAAACATCGTCAGTGCAGCGGCGAACACAGCGGATTATAATATCGCAGAAATGCGACAGGATGTAAACTGTTTGCATCCCGGAGAGGCAGTAGACAGAGGTACGTTTTCATATTGCGATAGAATGCGGTCGTCCAGAGTCTTTGGTTAATACGCTCTGCATTCTGGTTACACATTTTGATTTGTTACACGGTTTGATCATATTGAACATTACATTTTTGCACGCATACGCTGAATTACGCTCGTTCCTGTGACTTCCTCCACTGACACTCGTGTTTATCTATCTACGGTGATACTCAAGCAACATGGTCGTGACGGAGCTCGTAAAGAGGCTCTCACCTTCTATTCCCGACATTTCGGCACGCGCCGCCTCGACTGGACGCCTAGAAAAGTAAACAGAACTATTAGGAAAGAATAATATTTACAATTTTACTTTTTTCCTACCAATATCAAAGTAAAAAAAAAAAAATTCTCGCCGTCTTATTTAAGAATATTGGAGCCACAAAAGATTTGTTCATTTTTTTAATTTCTGAGTTAGGGATTTTTTCTTATGAGGTGTTACAGCCCGCTAAACCATTTTAATTCGATAGGCGATTATTCGCAATGAAAGTCTCTTTTGATAAGCGAATGCAATGAAAGATTAGAGTTCTCGATGCGTAAGTGGAATCTCGTATGTTAGACAGAGAATTAATATTTGATGTGTGACTAATATATTTGTGTTTCTGAAAAACTAATATTTATGATATAAAGCGATATTCGAGTTATTCTGTAAAATTGTAATTTCACCTGTATATTTTCCTTCAAATTATGAACCAAGATTTATTACATGTGCTATGTAAATTTAATTGTTGCACATGTTATTTATATTATTTATTGTATATGTCATCAATATCAATTTTGAATACGTTCCGTATTCTTATTCTCTAAATACGTTTTATATTTTTTTTTCGATTAGAGCGTCAGACGACTTCGATTTCTTGCGAGGTTTAATTCAGATTTAATTCACCGATACGATCACGTATTGCAATGAATCCAACGTCATATCAGATACGCGATACGGCAGGGATCGCGATCGGATTAAAGTTTTATGTGCGGATCGCATGGCTAAACTTCGCGTGGCGTTAGCGAATCAAACGCCTACCTTCTTCTTCGTGACGTTCCCAGATTTGTCCTAGATCGTTCCCAGATTGCGAGATTCGCTCCGTTATTGAGGATAACAAAGGCGAGAGAGCGAAGTGGAGACGAGGTGGTGCGCACACGTGGTGCACGCGGCGTTGCGTGCTCTAACGAAGCATCGCCGTCGTCACTTTCGCGGCTTTTGAGGGCCGTTTCGCGCGAAAATAGCTCTGACCCGTTTTTCGGTACGTTCGGAAATTAGGAAGAAGCGGGCTAGACAGCGCGCTGATTTGCACGCGGGACGACCATGATAGGTAGGCGGTAGTGGCGAACGCGGTGTGTGCCACGAGGTCGCACTTTATAAATAGGCCGGGCGAGTTGCAGCGTGTAGGTAGACGCCTCCGAATGCTACCGCGAGGAAGTGCTCGTCGCAGAGATTCCTCGTCGAGATTACCACGCGATTTCGCGCGAGTTTTCGGCTTAACGACGAATGAATGAAAGTTCGCCAGAGGAATCGAGCGAAACGATTGCGATTTCAGCAAAAAGAATTTCGTTCATCAAACTGTTTCTTCTTCATCGCGGTTTACTATATCAATTTTTTATGCCCACCAATATAGATTAACTTTAATCTCGGCTCAATTTACTCTTCATCTTTTTTTTAGTTTTAAAAATTTAAAAAAAAGATGAAGAGTAAGTTGAACTGAGATTAAAGTTAAACTACATTGATGGAAATAGCCATTAGTCAGATATTGAAAAACAATTAAAAGGACACAGTGATGCCACTAATTCACTGTTTAAAAATTTTTTAAAAGTTGTTTTCTTCTCAATATTTCTCAGATTAATTTTTTTGAATTTTTGAAAAAAAGAATAGGTTGTGGATTGTGTTTACTGTTGTATCGAATTATTCTTTCATTTGATTTGGCAAAAGTTTTCACGTAATCGATAGAAATACAGACACATGAATGTACTTCATAAAAAACACCATAGAAATTTTAAAGATTTAAATATTTTTTGGTGTTTCTTTTAAATTTTCTTTTTGGCTAAAAATAAGTTAAGTAGCAACACGTTAATTTCCTTATCTTGCCTGTCACTTTTTTTTAATAAATAAATAACTTGTTATTTGATTTGATGCGCTTAGCTTTTTTTATACATGACCGTTCGTTGTAACGGATCGCGTGTGTTTGATCCGACTTCAAACCGATTAATTTCACCCTGTGTTTAATCCTACTTCAATTCGCGATTTCATCCTTCCAATCCTATTTGTCGTTACTTACACATTTCGATCGCGCAGCCGTGACTTTTAGTAAATGATTCCACGTGGCAGCACGCCAACGATCACTTTACCATCCTGTTACTTGAAGCTCGCCGACTCACGATGACGGCCTCGTCGAATTTTCGCTTCGTCGACGGTCACGTATTTTCGGATACAGGAATGCAGTTTCCGTAGACCGCGCTCCCGTTTTCGGACTTGGTAAAATTGACGAAAAGCATTTCGTAAAAGCCGCGAGAAATGGTGAAATTCGCACAAAGAGAAATCTAACGCTTTAAAGTAATGCAAAGTATCGATCAAATCCTCCTCAATTGCGAATTCAGAATTATTTCGATTTAATTGTAGACGTAATTATAAATATTATAATTACGTTTTCAGAACATAACAGGATTCAATTCAATTTTTAATTGCATCATTGTTTTCTTTTTTATATTAAAAATAAAAAATAAATAAAATTAACCTGAATTTTATATCTTTTTTTAAAAAAAAATATAAAAGAATTTAGTGTGTTTTGTATGTACGCCAGAAACAGCGACGCATTTGGAGTAAAAATAACATTTATAAATAACATATACTATTCTTGAAACAAAGAGTTGCTTCTGAGATTTCCATAATTGATTCTTATCAAATTTGGCATTAAAAAGGTCAGTATTTCAATGAGTCATCTCCTTCATAATTCGTATCCATCATAATTAACTTTTTCAAAATTACTGAATGTATATATATGTATCATTACATTTTTCCAAAAGATTATGGAAGTTAATATAAATAAACCTGCACATACATTGCATGTATCAGTTAAAAAAGCTTTCGAAACAATACTACTGCCACATGGTCTAATGTCATTCTTTTGTTATGGAACAAAAGATATGGATCTTTTAATAATCGTCTAATTATTATCTTTATTGCAATAGATGTACACGCATCAATATATATATATATATATATAAATTAATCTTAGACAAGGCCAAGAATTACAGATTTTTCACTTCAATTATCATAATTTAACGACACCGAATACTGTATGAAAAACCGTACCAATAATTGCACTGAAAAATTCAAAATTAATCACCGACTTTACGAGAATTTTTAATAACTGCAAGATACAGTCCCTCCGCTCCAAATATTGTCACACTTAACCAGTTGTTAATTGTATCCGAAATGGACTAATTGCTTTTTTGAAAGAATTACGATTTTTTCGGATTCGCGGAAAAATGCAGAAAATGCTGAGGCAGGACGGATACGAAAGGGTTGATTTTTACCTTAAGGATCGGAGAACCAGCCTTCGCGGGTGGCAGTAGGAGGCCCAAGCCCTCGGGAGACTGCAGCGAGCGGCCGTTTCGCCACCACCGAACTCTCGCCGTTCCGGTGGTTATTGCTGGCGGCGGTGGTGGTGGCCGACACGGCGCTGGATGATGCTCCGCTATCAACGCTGCCGTTAAAAGCATTAGCGTCACCGGGCCCAAATTAGACGGCCCGAAATAGCGGAATTATTGGCGGCGGTATAGCATAGCCGGCTTGGACACGGCATACCGCTGTGCCCGGCCTCGGAGAACGAATACGGTCCGACGCCGCTTCCGCTACCGGTATATGCGACACGATGCATGCGATTCGATGCGTCTGGCATCGACATATCGGACGAGATCGCGACGTGCAAAATGTTCCGCTGTGCACCGAAGAAAGTGGAAGTGACGTTATTCAAGAGAGAAAGAAAACTTGTGCCAGATCAAAGTGTTTTATGAACGATAAGGAAATCATAGCTGTTTACAAGATCGAATCGTCGTTAAAAGTTGCTTGATTATATATATGTTGACAGATTCTGAATTAATTTTGTTAGAATTTTGTATAGATTGTAATGTGATTTTGAATAAATACAAATTTATAAACATATATCTTTAACGTTATCGTAAAACAAGATTTAATATTTTAAAATCTTTAATTGTTTAGTTTTATACTTTCCGTGAAATAACAAGAACTCTTGGATTATTTTCAAATTTATCCAAATTATTGTGATAAAATTGTAATACATATCATTACCTTCCAATATTATTTAAATATAAAAATAAGCATCACTTGAATAATTTTCTGATCAAATGTGAAAGCTTTTTTACTTGTTATAAATTTAGCCTTCTCTTCTTGTGTATGTGTTGCGTGTGTAATAAACATATATTTCTTTAACGTATATGTGAAAAAGTTATTATTTATAATAAAAATAAAATAAAATTTGCTTAATTATAAATATATCTCATAATTAATTTTTTGTAAATCAGTCAAGGTTTTCTAATATAGACTTGTAATTCTATTTCCACGATTATAAACCGAGTCACCAGTTCATGGAGCATTCAAGTGGCAGTCCGAATCGCCCTAGATGCAACTATTTGGGAGTATTTCGGGAACTTCGGAAGAAGATCTCTCTCGTCCGCTCGCCGCGAAAGTTATCTCGTTTGCCGGCATCGATGTCACCCGCATACCATCCCACGTCCCACGTGCCAAGCGATCCGTGCGCTCACGCACGTCGCGTTACGTACGTGTCGTCGTACGAAATTGCTGATTCATTGAATCATATCAATTACTTAATAACAAAGAAGAGGATAGAATATAGTAGTGTGCTTTAACAAGGATATTAAGATACCCCGTTTAATTTTAAATTAATTGATAATTTTGATATAATTAATAAATAAAGAGAAACTATTATTGTTGAATTAAAACAAGGATATGTTAGGAAAATATATTTACAGTGTTATAATTTTCAATTAATTTCGAGCGATTTATCCTAACAGAATTGAAGCTTAATATTTGAAAAGTATGAGATGTTGAACACTGAAAAATATTACAGTAGATGTTGAAACTAATTAATTGTTCAATGTTTTCTTCGTTAAGAAACCATTCGGGAAATCCATTGTTAAACGCCGATATGCTAAAGTTTAACGAATATTGATTTTGGATAATGATTATCCAATAGTCAATACCTATATTTCTTAATCAGACTCTGATAAGTAAACTATATCTAACTTAAAAAGGGAACAACAGAAGTCAATCCGGAGCGAATCCGGGGGAATCAGATCAGCTGATCCGACGTAGCCTTTCCCGTCGAATCGTTCTCCGTTCCTCTCTCGCCTTTCTCTCTCATTCTCTCCCGTCGATGACCATCGCGGTGACAGCCCCACCCGCGGCATCACCTTCTCTTTTTCTCTTTCTCACTCCTCTCTCTCTCTCTCTCTCGCTCTCTCTCTCTCTCTCTCTCCCGCCGATGTAATGCACGAGGTCGTCTGTCCGTTGGTGGAAACCGCTTTCCAAGCGGAGCCTGTTAACCCACTCGGGGCTCGGGGCCTCCAGTACACTCGCCGCCTTCGGTCCCACATGTCGCACGGTGCGCGAGTGCGCTTTCGATACATGCCGAGGATTTCGCAAGCGTTTTGGCAACTCCGACCTTGAGCCGAGCCCGCTGGTCGTAGGTAAATTCCCCTCAAAGGACTAGGAAATCCTTCGGGATTCAAAGGTGCGCATCAAGACTTAAGAAGAGTCGGAAAAGACATCCGCCCTTTTTGGATCGCGCCAATGGCTGCGATATATCGCACTTGTGTAAAATTCTATCGAAATAACTATAGTCAGAAGGATATCTGAATAAAATGTCTAGCAACGCCCAGAAGAGATATCTTCTCAAAGTCTGTGTTGCCTGCGCTGATCGTATATGCTACTTTTTTCAAATAAAAATGGAATGGTGTCTTGGAATAGTAGCGTACGAAAGTAGTGTATAGTACGATTCGCGAAGGAAATGTTTATTCGATTTGTGTGATCCACAATTTGCTTCGCTTGGAAACGAGGATGGTAATGCAATTTTTCATTTTGAGTGGCCCAGATTCCGGCGAGCCGGAACTACTATAGCCGATCTCCAGGAAGATGAAGGGATGGTTCGACGCCTTTCGCAGCGACGGCGGCCCGACGCTATACAGCTACAGCAACCGCACTCCCGTCACCGGTGACGTTCCCTTGGTTATCGTATTCGTGATATTCGGTACCCTGTTCACGGCGTTTCTAGTCATATTCCCGGGTGTCAGGAAGGAGGTGAGTAGTATTCCACTCCCCGCTCGTATCTCGATCGTGACCGACGATTTAAAATTAATTACGAGCTCTGGCCGTGTAAAACCTGGTGTTTCTCTTACCACAGCGGTTAACCACATTTCTCACGGTTACCCTGAGCCTCTTCGTGGGTGCGACGATTCAAGGTTCGTGCACTTTGTCTACTTTCCAAGTCAAGGGGCCTTGGCTGCCAGTGGCGTAACTAACTGATTGGCCCCGCGGAGCTCGAGTCGCGAGAGCTCGGCGAGACCGATAAAAAAGAAGAAACAATTAAAAAGAAATAGAAGAGGAAGAGATTAATAGGAAAGCAAGGAGAATAAAAATCTTGAATGGACTCATCTGCATATTTTGTAGCACTGAATCGTATTATCTTAAATTTCATTTTCCTCGACACACACACATACACACATTATTTACCATTTTTAAACACGAGTGTTCGGAAAGAACAAAATAATCGAGATCGAAAATATTTAGAGAGAATATTAAATATTGATTACGCCACTGTCCGCTTGTAATATTTGCAATAAACCGCACATTTAACGCTAAACACGTTTCTTTGACTGTCAAATAAAATTGCGAAATCTATCTGCGGGATGATTAATTGAGATAATCACGTACAAATGTAACGCCGCGAACGGCGTGAAAGAATTAACCGCTCTGCTCTCTGCGCGTAGTGGCGCAATACGGCTCATCATGGCATACGAGCTCCGCTACCATTGTCAGCTCTTACAGCGCTTTCTCCAGGCACAAGGCAACGGCCGACATCGGCGGTTACATCGGCTTGATGCACATCAATATAACGTACAGGTGTAAGTTTCAGTAAAGAAAGCCAGATATCTGAAATTTTTTACACGCGCTTTCACAATTCGAGATATCGAACTGCGACTTGATTGAATGCAACAAAATAATAATTTTGAAAATTAAGATTAAAATTTCTGAGCTACATTATTGCACGCCGTAAATTACAATTTCCGAAGCAGTGTTCACGCAACCGATGCATCCGCCTACGTCAGCCAGATATTTTATCGTTGCAGTATTGCCAGGTAGCGAGCAGACGAGCGGCGATGTCGAGTACAATGAACGGTTTTGGTGGCGGAGTTCCGGCGAGATGACTAACGCCTTCAAGCAGGCCCTTCACCAGGGCGCACCGTTCCCCATCGTCTCCTTGGCGGAGTACTTTAGCCTCCACCAGGAGGGGTTCTCCTGGGGCTCGCGATATCGCGAAGCTGGATACTACGCCTCGATAATGCTATGGTATATTATACTTCCGCGATGACGAAGTCCCACCTTCGTAGAAATCATCTCGAGTCTTACAAGTCCTTTTTCCATTTAATGCGCGCGCGCGCGAAATGAATGGATCTTCCTTTCGCAGGACCTCCTTCGCCTCGTGGCTAATGATGAACTTGTTACTCATGGTGGTACCGCGATACGGGGCGTACGGCATGATCTTTACGGGTCTGTGCATGCTGCTGACGAATCTGATCTACACGGCGCTCCTACCGTGCGAGCCACTGATAGCTCACATCGAGGGCTCGATTCTCTCCTTCAACCTCGGCTGGAACTATTGGCTGGTGTTATCAGCCGGTTCGTGTCGGCCCCACGTTAAAACTGCTTGATTACGATCAGTTGCAGATATCAATGCGCGGATATTATGTGATCGCGATTTCTTTTCTTCGCAGGTGCCGCGTGCCTCTTCGCGGGACTCGTAATAACAGCCATAGACATGATCTTCCCCCATCAATTCTCGACTATACTCGAGGTCGACTACGACACGCCGTATGACAGGCATGTCATTATAGAGGAGAGTTTCGATACGCGTAACGTTAGGCGGAAAGTTCCCAAGATTGAGGATTCGTTCGGCGACCGAATAATGAGGTATGCGATCGTATTGATCAGCCAAATTTAATGGGGGTCAAGAGGTTTGTGTGTTAAATTGGAGGTGAAATTTTCAGGCCTGTCTTCAATGATATAAAATACCTATATTTTAAATAAAGTATTACTTTCCTACACTTCAAATACCGTAATCAATAATATTTAAACAAAGAACTGTGTCACAAATTACTTTTCCACATTTCCAATACCGTAATCAGTAATACTTAATAAAGAACTGTATCTATTAATTTTTTTTCGTGAAAAATAAATTTGCAAATTTTGCTTTTTATTTGATACAAATCTCCTTTAATTGAATTATTCTTTCAGTACTTGCGTTCTGCAGCTCTAAAAATGTTTCAGTCAATTGTCGTCCAAACTTCACAATAGGCACGCTGCTAAAGAGGACATCGAAGGTGTCATTAATCGAGGCTATACGTCGCACGAGCTGTCCGAATACCCGCAAGAAATCGGCGATGAGTCCAGCAAGAGTAATTGGTCGTATCCATTCCCACCAGCCACACGCAGAACCGTTAATGGCTAATATATTTTTCGAATGCTGCAGACAGTTACGATACTCATCGACTTTCCGAAACGTTATTAAGAACATTTAGATACCTATTTTATTATATAAATACTATTTAATATTATTTAATAAAAAGAGGAAATCCAAAACACACCATTAACTTAAGTTATTTGCGGAAAATCATCTTGAGAACATTCGCTATAATTACGAATGAAAAAAACGAAACTTTCGTAAAAAAGTTATAATAATATAAAATTTCATTATAATCTCGTTTTAACAGCATTTTCGTAATAAATTCATATTTAATCATAATAAATTGTAATAAAATTGCGACTAAGTTTTTCTGCATGTTAAATTCGGGAAGATGAAAACAGGGAGAAAGAAATCTTCTTCTTTGTATTCATAAATAAGAAATGTAATACTCATGATAATTAATAAATAGTAAAAAGCTGCGCTTCAGTGCATAAATATGTACATTCTGCAATAAATCGTTGAGAAAGCTCACGATGAGAGGACCGTCAAACACGTTGACAGTCCGTTATCTCATGCGAACAGGCAGCAGTGTATCCGACTAGCCGAAGTTTTCGAAGTGATGAATGAAGTACGGCAGCCGCCGCGTTTTGTTGACTTCGTCGCAGCCCGACATCACGCTTTTCGTCAGAGGGCGCGGTCCACAGCTAAATACTCCTATTTTGCTAACCTGTGGATCAATAACATATCATTCGGCATACGATACGCGCATATTTTCATAAATAATGATCAATATTATAGCAGGCCGCGCAAAAACCCGAAGGACGTTTTGATTCTTCGAATTTTCTTAGACATCCTTCAAGCTTCTAAACGCTGAGCGGAAAATTTTGCATTCTCGATAAAAATTAATATCACAAACGCACATAGCTGTGTTTCTTCTGAACAAATTTCAGAAATGACGTCATGTCCGGCCGACCAAAGTGATTGATGGCCTTCAGTCCGGTGAATATACTCTTCTTCGATAGCCTCTGAAAGTGATTCTCACATATGTACTACATATGTGAAACGGAATGTTGTTAATAAACGATCGACATAATTAAATATAGTAGAAACCCCGCGCACTTTTTCACCCGCCGCGGCTCATACGGGAATTCACTTACCAGCATAGTAGTACGCAAATCGAACTTATGAAAGAATTGCGTGATGAATATGTGGATTTCAAGTACATCCGTAACGTCTTTTCGCTCAACGTCTCTGAGAACGTCAATGAACCATTCGAAATGTTTGTGCGACGGGCAGATCCATAAAAAATAGACCTTTGCGGGATAAAAAGAAAGTGACACGTTACCGAATGAGAAGAAACGGGAGCGTTTTCTCATTTTAATGAACCGTTAAATTCAACGCAATGGGTTATATATTATAACGATATTCCATTATACATATTCACGTTTCTCTTTCGACAGTAAAACAGACTTTCCAACAATGAAGTAATCGCCGCTTTTACATCAACTGTAATGTGTTTCCATCCATTTTTAACGTAATATTTTTTTTAGAAATATTAGCTTCTCAATAAAAAAATGCAATAAAATTATCCCAATCTCGAAGATTATAAATTTGTTTGCAAAATAAATGTAAATGAATAAATTCTTCTTAAGCATCTATTTTTGCGAAAAAAATATATATGATAATTTAATTATATTTTCTCCTTCGCTCTTTTATTTAACTATTGTTGTCGATTTGGACTCACCTTCTTACACGCTACGCCCGAATACCTGTTGGTGGACGTTCCAAATACGAGGTCATTGAGCATCGAGGCATAGGGAGTCACCCCAATGCCACCACCGACCATCACCGCGACCTCGAACTTGTACCAATCCTGATTACCTCCACCGAACGGACCCTCTATACGAATCTTCGGATGATCGTCCTCCGGATTGTAATTGCAGGGATCGAAGTAATTCCGCAGCTTCCACGTCCACGGTCCCTGTGCTTTTATGTGGCACGACAGAAAATTCTCGTGCGGTGCCGAGGTCAGGGTGAAAGAATGAAACTCGTTGGACTTGAAGGCGGTGCAGGCGAGACGCAGCCACTGACCCGACAGATACTTCAGGTTCGGAGGTCTGTAGAATTTGATCTTTATCACGTCGGAGGGTAGCAATTCCGTCTCGATGATATCCAGGGCCATGTATTTAGTTCGCAGACTGACGACCTGAAAGTACGGTAACGCTATCGATACTCGGCGTTTTTCTTATCGCGTTAATAATCACGGATATCAGATAGTAACAGGACGCGATTTGTGTTAAATGAGCGTAATGAAATATGGCGTAACATGCAACAGTTGTTACATCATACATGATTCATGCATAATTAATAAAGTTTTTTAATTACAAGTGATTACGAATATTATGCAAATACATGCAAGTGCAAAAAGTAGGGAGTTATTTTTTCCTTTCTTTGTCACCGTTCTACTTTCAGAGAAAAAAGCGTATATGCTTAATAAAATTACTTTGTCCAGCGCGTAAATGATTGCCGGGCCGACGAAGAATATCCAGAATCGCGGCGCGCCTGTCAAACGGGCCAAACCGTGGATCAGGCACAATGCGTATAGGACTACGTAGAGACTGTGCGTCGACCAGAAGAACTTGTAGGCTTTCTGCCGTACGGTCGGGTGTGCGAAGACAAAAATGATCGTCATGATGATGAAGAGGAGAATACCGGTTAAACCTGTAACAAGAACGAAACAGGGGGAATCGTCAACGTGTTGAGGAAATATGTCGAGCGAAATTGCGAAATCTTGGGCGACGAGCACCTACCGGTCACTGTTTTGAACAGCCAAAAGGAGATAGTAGGCCGCGCGTCGCTGGGAAAGCTGATTTCACTGGTGAGGCAGCGAAGATGCGCTATCGGCTGCGTAGAAACGTGATAAAAGTTGACTATGTGACCGACCGTATGCAGCACAGAAAAAAAAAGTGCCGTACATGCTGCGATCTTGTGGAACTGTATGTGCGAGTCTAGGGGGATGTACTGCTGAATCGAGAATTCCTTCAGCTTCGTCAACAGATTACGCGACATCGTTAACAGCAGGAGACTGTAGCAGAAGGACAGCGCGGCCGCTGATCCTCTGGTTATGGCGATTCCCACGCCCATTATGTGCCTGAGATCCGTATGTTCCGCCATGAAAGAATAATCTGCGAAAAAAATAAGGCAAAGGATCGAAATGCTTTCCGAATGATTGAAATATTTAAAGGATGTTTCAAAGATGTCTAGGAAAATGTTCTAATGTATGTTTAAATGTTTTTTGGTCCTACTTAGATCCGATTAAGTACTCACGAATAAATCTCTCGACGAAGAGAGCTATGGTGACCACGTAAAACACAAAGAGATAGAATATATTCTGCCTGTTCTCTTCGAGGAAGGTCGATATCGCGTCCCACTGCTTGCGCGACCAGCTCTTCGAGTCCTCCGGCGGCAGTTGATCGATGTGAAAGCTGGTCATGCGAGCGACATTCGTCGACGTGTCGAGAAAATTCTGCTTGGCGCCTTTGCAATCGAGGCCGATCGCGACGAAGTCGCCTTTGTACTCCTTCATCATCAATTTGAAGTCGTTGTACGTGAGGTAGTCCTTCCTCTCGAGTCCAGCGTCCTGATCGATGAGAGACGTAGCAGTTAGCGCGACGGTGACGGGAGGATCAAACATAAAAAATCTAATAAAGTGAAAATATAACAAACAAAAAAAAACGCACCTGGAACATGCCGTCGATCAGTTCCGTCACGTGATCGTCCGAGAGACTCGTGGTGCGCGCTATTTCCACGAGTGACCTCAGCATCTCCGACAGCTCCTCCTTGTCGATCACGCCGTTGCTGTCCTTATCGCACATGTCGAAGATGATGCGCAGCTTGTCCTCGGTTTTGCCGCGCGAGAACAGCAGGACCGTGTCCAGGAATTCCTGGAATTTGAGTCGCTAATGAGTCGTCGGACAAGAACGGCAGTTACGAGTTGATCAGACAAAATAAGATAAAAGCGCGGCTTCGCGACGAATATAGCCTGGCGACGATAAGTTATACCTGAAAGGAGATCCGGCCGTCGCCGTCTTTGTCGACGATGTTGAACATCTTCTTCACGAAGACCGCGTCGGGCCGCATGCCGAGGGCGCTCGCGAACTCGCTCTTGGAAAGCGACGTGCGCATCACCGTGACGACCTCCCCGGTGTCACTGTCTTCGGATCGCCGTCTCCGCTCGCCGGGCCGTAAGCCGAAAGTCAACGCGTACGCTTCTCTGAAGAACTAAAAGCAGTTTCGACCATCATGTCATCGGGCAAAATGTCACAACTCTCTTCCATGTGCATACAATGAATACTTTAAATTTGTGCAGCGACAAGTGAAATTAATACGGAAACTGTACATTCTCATACGTAATAATACATTCATGTTTTCTCGTTTCCTTCTTTGTCAATTAAGGAATTACTGTTATCTTCACGAGGTATTAATCCACGCTTCGACGCCCAACGAAGCTGCGCGTGCTGCATTCATATAAATGTGCACAGGCATGTGAAGGAAAGACAAACCTGTTCGAGCTTCTTTTGCCGGCGCTCCTTGGTTTCCGCTTTTGCCAGCATGATATCCCGCGCGATTGGCGTGAGTGTGAAATGCTTTTTTTGCGACGCCAGAAACGCCTCCAATTTCGCAATAAACTTTCTACGCGAAGCCAACGAATCGAGTTCAAGGACAAGGTCGTAATCGCGCGGTATACGTAACAGCACCAGGGCCTTACGATGTCCGGTTTCGCTCTCCTGGAACCCGCGATAAATAATTATCGAGTGCGGCGTGACGTTAAAGAGTCAGCTGTTACTTAATGAAGCGTACGGCAAATTGCGTAATTTCGAGTATTCAATAAAATGCAATTATACATTTTATTGAATGCACCGGAGCAATGTGCAAGTACTAATTTCGAATTTTAATCGTTATATAATTGCGGCAATTTGAATTGTAATATGTCACATCATAAATATAGAATAGATGTTATTGCGCGCAAACATTTTTCAATAATAAAGACTTTATGGACTTCTTTTGATAGCAAATTTCTTCTCAGTAAAAATTTATCTATACATTATATGTGTATACAATATATATAGATAATGATAAATATATATATTTATTATCGCGTTTTTTCTCAATTTTCGGCATTGGATATAATGATAACTATATAGCTCAAATTAAAAAGCAGACATAAAAATGAAGAACAAGAATTCGTTGCGTTCAAATGTTTTAAAAAATTAATTCTAAGAAGTTGGCTTTATTTTATAAGCTAATCAAAGAGTTCAACGACAAATAATTTTTAAAGACCGTTGAAAAATTATTATTTATATTTTTACAATTATTATAAGAAGGTACCTGCGATTCCTCCATAGTTATAGTGTTGACGCCGCTGAAATCGAACGTGCGTAGTTTCTCCCCCTTTCGATCGACGATGTGCAACGCCGCTTCCGGTCCGAATTTCACCTTTACGAGACGGCGATGGTTCGCGTGCAACCACTCGCGTACGATCATCTTATCGACGCAAATCCGGCCGTCGCTTCGCTTTTGGATCGCCTCCTGAAGTATTTTCAATCTACGCCGCCGTCTGTTTTGCAGTTTCACCAATCCGTACCCAGCACCGGCGCAAAGGATCGGAACGAAACCGAGGAACACGCACGCGTAGATGTAGACAAGTTCGCTACCCTATGCATATATTATGTAAAAAAAATGAGTAAAATAATTTTTTCTTTAGCCAAAAAGAAAAAATATTAAAAAAGCTCGTAAGAGTTAGTGTTCCGTAATTTAAAAAAAGAAAAAAAATAAAATTATTTAATTTTAATTATAAAAATCAAGGTATTAAAAAGATCGTCTTATCTAATGTAAAATATGGAATATCAGAAAAGCTCGCGTTTGCTATATATAAGAGTTGATGTTCTAGAATTGCAATTTAAAAAGATTAAAGAGTTAAATGAGAGATTAAAAAGGAAAAAAAGGAATTTTATCTAAATTTTACAAAAATCAGAATATTAAAAATGTTGTCTTATTCAGCGTAAAAGAAATTAAATATTAGAAAAGCTTCAGAAAAGCCATAAAAAAATAAAAAGAAAATAAAGTTATCTTAATTTAATTATAAAAATTGAGATATCAAAAAAAATATCCACGCGTAAGATAACAACTAAGAGATTACTTAAATTGTTTCGCGACATGATCGGTGCATCTCTTAAAGCCGATTACCTCAAAGTAGTCATAGCGCTGTAGAGGGACGCAGGGTTCAAGCACCGTCGAGTTCAATTGGAATGGTTGAGGACACGGATCGCCGTCTTGCCAAACGAACACTTGTCTTTGAATCGCATCGGGTCGTATGCCGGTCGCGTTCGTGATCACATCCCAAAGTGTAATACGACGAATTTTCTCTATCTCGTTTTTCGTGAAAATGCTAAAATCGAATAAAATCGCGCGTCAGAGAGCTCCTACAATTGAGTCGATTGACTATATCTCTCTATATAATTTATTTTAAAGATCATAAAACATAAACAGTTCTTTTTCGTTACGCCCCATATCGAAAGAAAGATAAATTGACGCGCATAAATATTAACGTGATCGAACTAAGAATTCACTCGCGATTGCTAAGAGTTGGTGTTCTAGAACTGCAAATTAAAAAGGAAAAAAAAACGGAATAAAATTATCTAAATTTAATTATAAAAATCAGAAACCTACTAAAGATGTCATCTTATCCAGTGTAAAAGAAATGAGATATTAGAAAACCTTCAGAACAGCAATAAAAAAATAAGAAAATAAAGTTATCGTAATTTAATTATAAAAATTGGGATATTAAATAAGATATCCGCGCAGGATAACAATCTCACCCGTTTTCCTCGTTCTCAAACCAGAATCTGTCGGAGTCCCGCAAACGGAGGAACTGTTCCTTTATGACCGCGGTGAAGAGCTCGCCGGGACCGCCCTTGGATTCGAGCATCCCGCCGACGTAGACGTCGACGTTGTTGAGATTGTTCGAGTAAATCTCGATGAGAGTACGTAGCAGCGACGGGTTTTTGTTGAACAGCTCCGGATTGATCTCGTTCCAAGTTTTCCGTTTGGCCAGCTTGAAGCGCATCCTGGCTGTATTGTAGTCCGGAAGACCGTTGTCGCGACCTCGCATGATGTTCAGGGCGCCGAGGTCTCGCCGCGAGAACTCCATGGGGCCGAAGAGATTGTTCCGGATGTCGGTACCGAGAAGATTATCCTCCTTCTCCGCCAGTTGCGACGCCATGCCCATAATCAGCTCCTCGATCGTGCTGTTAGCTAAAATCTCCTATGAGCAGCATCTATGTTTAATACGATCACACAAGCCTCGTAAGAATTTAGTGTAGTAATTAGATCACGCAGAATGTTCTAGAGCTTAAAGCTACATTTTAACAATAAAAATTTTTTACGAGTTAAGTGAATCGATTTCTCTTACGAGGAGAGTTCGAGGAATATCGTCATTTTATTACAATTTTTTAAAACTCACTCTTTTTTAAACATTGATCTGATAATTTTGTTCCAAATTAAAAATTTTGAGAGATTAAAATAATTGAAATTTATTTATTAGATGACATAAAGATGCTGAAATACTTATATAATTTTAAAAAGTGTTGTTAATAATCATTTAAAATTTATAATGAATTACAATTAACATAGTACATACGAAAATTATGGCAATAATATAATTAACATAAAACATACAGAAAAATTGTCTTTGTTTGAAGTATCATCTCTCGAGAAAGGTTCATCGTGAAAACATGAATCTGTAAATACACTCACGTTTGAGTCCCACCACGTGGAGCAAAGTCTCATGGCTGGCTGGCCCGTGTTGGTCTTCCTATACTGGCAATTTTCGTCTCGCCGATATATCCCCGGCGGTATGAGAGTGTGACCGAAACGAAATGCGGCGCTTTGAAAGATATGACTAATACCCGGATGCAAATCTGGTTTGTAACCGGCGTACGACGGCAGATCCTCGTTTAGCAATGCCGGAAGATACTCGTAAAGGATTATGTTCTGTAAAAAGGTAGAAGAACCTCACGCGCCGGGAAGCAGCAGCGTTTCGCGAGCGGAAATTGCAAATTATGCAAATTCGACTGCGCCGGATTCGAAACGGCTCTATTCAATATCACGATTTTTTTTTTACGAAAGCTTGCTAATTACGTAAAACTCATTTTACTTCCGTTTTTTTTTTCAAACTAAATAGAAGCAATGTCGTATTTGCTTATTTTTTTACTGTTTATCTTTGAGAGAAAATTATAAGGAAGCTGTTATCCACCTGAATCGTCCCGATGACCATCTGACGTGCCTTCTGAAAGATTTCTTCGTCGGACATGTCGGGATGCTCTCTCTGCACGCGGGCCGCCACGACATTGTGGTACCGATAGAACAAGATTCCCAAAGCCAACAGCGGCGGGTGCTGATTCGTTCTCGGGTCACCGAGGACTGCGCAATACAATTAATTTGTTATACAGGCTTACTTTCGCGAGAGTCTCGGAAAATTGATTGCGGGGAAAGTTAAAACGCGCGCGACGTAATAGGATGGGCACATGAGGCTAATGCATAAAAATTACGAGTAATAATGCAAAAGAAAAACGCGATCGGCGCGCGGTAACGATCGCGGATAATAACATATAAAACTTAATTAGCGGAAAGACTCGAATTATATAAGCGTCGAACGACTAGAACACAAATTGCTAAAAACGTTGCGGGGAAAGGTACCGTTTTAATAATAAAGTGAATGGCCCACGAAATCATATTTACTTATATCGGACCGCCACGAATTCGCACCTCCATTTAACGTAATTAAATAGGCAAAATCAATTTCTCTTTTTACGAAAGTGTTGAAGTCGATCGATACTTATAGGTACTCATAACCGCGATGAATATTTCTTTTCAAAATTCTTTATATAATTTTTGTATAATAATATAACTTTTCAAAAAATTTCTCAGATTTTTCTCTATATAAACTAGAACACTTTTCAAAAGTGCTGACAAAGTCATCTTTTCTAGAATTCTTTATATATGTGCAATCTCTCTAAAACATTCTAAGATTTTTTTCTCATTGTAACTTCTAAAGAAAATTTATAAAATTTTGAAGTTCATTTATTTTCAAAAATCTTTATAAATTAAAAAAAAATACGAAAAATTCTTAAAAATATAAGAATATTTTTACGATGGTAATGAGCAAGTGAAAACGAGGGCTTTACCATCAGTTAAACTTTCTAGCTGCTAACAAGCAGACAAAATTGCTCCGACAGAATGTCTTTCCATTTGAACCAAATTTTGCGTTCACATCGCCGAGATCGATTCAGTTGATATGTTTACCGAATGAAAAGGTAAGAAAGAGAGGCGCGTAATTAAAAATCGGTTAGATAATAGATTCTAGCTAGGCGGTCACGCGATTACGAATTTCTTGAGAAAGTCTCCGGGCTATTTATAAGCTTGTAAATTTATACAACTAGTAGATCCTCCGCTTACGATACAGGCGCTCCGGGCTGAGCATTCGCATGACGTGCGGCACGGCGTGATTGAAGAGAGGCGCGCGCATGGTGTTCCTCACGGGAAATTGTCTCGTTCGCTCCATGAGAAGGCTGCCGTTCACGAACGCGCGCATCGTGTTGGCCCACGCCTCGCTGCTCGAATAGACGAAGCTGCCATCGATCCAGCTCGTGACTTTATTTATCTGCAATCTCACGTTATTCAGAGCTACTTCTCACGGATCGGCTGTCTTGGGGATCGGCGAAGCGTTTAGCCGCTCTCGAGAAAGAAAACAAGAGAGAGAGAGAGAGAAAGAGAGAGAAGCAAAACGGAATATTGTGTTCCGCAACGAGAATGACCTATCGCCATGTGGTATATCCGATACGGTATAATAGATCGTTAAACGTGACCGTAATTTAGATAGAGATCGACTCGGACGCTCGGTATCGTTATCATAGCCGGCGAGAAAGTCAGATAAAGTCGAAAGTCTACCGCACCCGGAAGTAAAGCCCGGGGGAGAGTGGAGTTGCAGGATTAGCGCGCGGCGCGCGAGGTTGAAACCCGCGGCGCGCCGCTCGAAAGAAAAGCGGGAATTACCTGCTCCCGCGGACTGTTGGGGCTGCGCCCGGTTTGACGGTCGTAATCCGCACGGAGGAACGGAATGTATTTGTTACCTTGGCACTCCTCGTCGAAAACCGGATCGCATTTGTCCACGTCGATCCGATGAAACTCTATGGGGCAACCACTTTCGCTGGCCATGATTATCTCCGACGTGACCAGCTGTCCTGGAAAAGATTCATCGTTCGAAGGATGTCTCGCGAGCCGCCGCGCGAGTTCCGGCAGGGAGAAATATCTGTACGGTACGTCGCGAGCTCACCCGATCTAGATGACTGATTTATATAACATAGTTACACGGAGAGAATTTTTTTTTAATTTACCCTGCAAATCATGTTAATTGTGGGACAATATAGTATTTAGGCAAATTTTACTGTGCACTACAATAAATATTTTAAAATTTATTGTGCACTACACTATTCTAAATTTTACTGTGCACTACAATAAATATTTTAAAATTTATTGTAGTGCACAGTAAAATTTGCTTAAATACTATATTGTCCCACGATTAACATGATTTGCATGGTAAATTAAAAAAAAAATTCTCTCCGTGTACAATTCGCGGCGAGCTAACGAGGCAACAGGTTGTCAAGACGCGGCAATTAACCGTGTCTTAGTACGTTCGTCCACGTGTCCTCCTTTGGACAAATGGAGGCTTGTGTACGAGGAAAGTAACACAATATCTATGCCGCAGATATTTATTGTGAGACGCACAATCGTGGCATGATTAATGATAATCAATATGTACAATCAATTCATGATTCCTAATATAGAATATTGATTAAAAATGTAGAGATTTCTTGTTAACAAAATTTAGCGCGCTTGATGTACGATTGACGTTTAGCTGAGATTCTCTTCAAATAATTTTTATATAAAAGTAAAGATATTTTATATATAAAGATTAATATCTTTATTTTTACTAACTCAAGAATTTTTTGATATATCGTCGTTATAATGAATATATATATTATAATTTAGATAAAATGAAAAACAAATTTAAGTATTTTTTGTCTCTAAACTCTAAAAGCTCAGTATATTTTATAAATAAGATATTAATTTAATAACTTTTTATTTCCTGCCTTTTTTATTGATAAAAAAAACCACTGTACTTAGAGACTGTATTCATGATTTCCTGCTCTTCTTCGTCTACCTCTGTATTGTTATCCGTAATTATTCTCACCGAAAAAAGCGAACAATGCGGTTCGATTTTTCACCGATGGCAGGCCATCGTCGCCCTGCATAAACAGGTCGCTGAGCTTCCGAGGGGATGGCCTGTCCTGGCCGGCCATCGCGTACACACCGTCGGAGTACGCCGCCGGAACCTTTCGGATTAGCCTACTGTCTATAGGAGGTACACATGCGACTCGGATTAGGATAGCTTTCCATGGAAAATCACCTTCGCTGTGTCACACGCAGGCATAATCGCGGGGTCGTCACTTTCCTATCTCATCAACTCTCCTAAGAAATATTTTTCGCGTCGTTCCATGATTGATTAGTTTTGACGTTCCCTCTTACTTGAATCTTATCTTCAATGCAAAATCGATGAAGCGTGACGTATAATTTTCGCGCAAACCATAATTATAATAGTAATCCTATCGGAACCTACCTGAGGTAAGTCTGTTGTGCTTCTCGCTTGAAAATATCGGGTTGCAAAAGAGACATGCATGAACGCGAGATTAAATTTCAATTAAGTGTTGTTAATGAAAAATTGAGTAATAGTATAGTAAAATACTAATGACTTGTTGAGATGCTTCAAAATACTTTAGCAGATTTACTCAGTGAAAAGGACGCGCGGATAATTATAAAGTGACAACCCTCTGACATGCGTAATAATACAGCGAACTTGATAGATTACACAGTATCGAGTACTTGCCGATTGCACCCCATTCAGGATGAGCCAGATTGTTATAAAATCCATCGTATCTCTGTTTATTGTCCGCATATCTATGCCCCGCTCCTAAAACAGAGGCTCGCTTTATATAAAAGAAAAAATTCTTCATTGAAATCTGAACTTTGCAATATCCGCTATCGGGCGGGCAGTTGATTGCCTATAGCGTTACGTTTAAATGAGAGTTTTAATAATCCGACAGTCCGACGAGCGTGTTCAGATGTAAAATACGATTTCTCAGTTCCTTAATTAATAGAAAAGTGTAACGCGCTCTTCTGCTTCGAAAATGTAATTAGGATATTTGGGACGATATAAGCGAGATAATTGAAAGTGGGTCAAAAGTGTAAAACGAGTTTAACGAGAGTGATATCTACCATAAAATTAATATCTATCGCCTCGCGTTTCAATCTATTCCCTAACTCTCGTAAATATCTTTTAATTCGAACAATAAAATTAATAATAAAATTAGCACGAATATTACGAAATGTAGGTGCTTTTATTTTGGTGTTAGATCCCTCTCCAAATTCGTTACGCACAATTTCAATTTTTTAAAAATAATTTTCGGATAAAAAATTTTTAAAAATAAAATTGATAATTATATTTAATATGTAGTTAGATGATTTTTTTTTGTACACAGTTATTAAATTTATATATTTTAACTAGGTAATATTCGTATAATTCATACACAATTTATTTTACAACAAATGTTACGAGATGTTGGTTATTCAAATTATTAAATTCATTATTTCATTTTTGACGTTATTAACGTATTAGAAATATGAGACGTTTGTACGAGAACGATTAGAAATGTGAGACGTTTTTCGGAGCAGAAAATTTTATATTCAAACTGAGTCTTTCACATCTCGACAGTCCGCTCTTTCACGGGCAGCAAGACTTTACGGTCGCGATCACTTGGGGGGCCACAGGTGCCGCCGGAACGATAACGGCGATTGTACTTACCGGTTTCAGCGGGTAACGCGATCCAGAATGCCCAGGCGATCGCGCAGAGCGGCGCGATGCCGCGGGCCGGCGGTCGTCGTCGTGTCATCGTGTGTCACTCGAGTATCCCGCCCGATCCACGCCCGTGCATTTCTCTCATGCCACGCAGGAGTCTTCTTCCTTCTTTTTTCCCTTAGAGCCCTTCGACGCGGTCCCTCTTTCTTTCTCTCGCTCTTTCTCTCCTACCAACGGTGTCCTCGAGGATGCCGACGCATGCCGTTAGTACCCTCCACCAGCGTCGCGCGGCACATACGAAATCGTCGGAATCACCGAAGACGCGGGGACCGGTCTCGAAAGAGTGGCCGCGGGCGGCGGCGCGCGACGCGGATTGCTGATCGCCGCTGCCACTTGACGATCCCCGCCGACGAAGGAGGAGAGGGAGAGAGCTTCGCCGCGCGCGCGAGGTGCAAAAAATGCCACCGCGTGATTTTTCGACCAAATCTGATGCACACGTGTAGGCGGGCGCGCGCGCAAAGATAGTCGAAAGGCGATATCGGAGGTATGGCACACACACATACACACCCACACACACACTCGCGCGTGCTCCGGAATCCACCACGTGCTGCGCTCGATCACGAGAAGAGGAATGAAATCACCACCTCGCGACGGGGAAACGGACGGACGAGAAGAGCGAGTGGACGATGCGCGATACACGCGTCGGTCGCGAAGCCCCGAGAACGTTTGTGATCGGCTGTCTCTCGGAACCGTGTGGTTCTCTGACTCTGTGCGCCCGCGCCGTAGTCTGCGCCTCCGCCACCACCACGCAGACAGACACAGTCCGCTCTTGGTCGCGCGGTGAAAGTCGCCGGCCTATTTGTTTCGTTACCGCGAACGCGCGCCTCCTCCTCCTCCTCCTTCTCCGTACCTGTCCTCTCTCAGCCGCCTCCTTCGCGGGCTCCGCGCGGCGTCGTCGGCCTCAACAGTGTTCTTCAACCGTTTTTTCGTACGGTGCTTTTAGAGGAAAGATCGACGCGTCGGACTCCGTACACATTATTCTTATCCTATTCAACATTTCGTTCGAATCGACTCGAAGATCGAGTACCTATATTCCTTTCGTTTTAATCGAGACGATCGGGGGGAGGGGGGAGTCTCGTCTTCTAATCTAATAGCGTTTTCGATTTGTTGACTCGATCCGACTCCGAGTCGACGGTCTGTTCTTTTTAGCTATAAAAAAAATAGTTAAAATGCACAAGAAACGCTAAAAAGAACAGACTATTTTGACTCGGAATCGGATCGGGTCGACAAATCGAAAACGCTATATAAAGCGCCGTCCCTATTAAATTGTCAAGAGGCTCGACAGGCTATAGATATTTCGCCGTCTTTGGTAATATACTATTTTAAGTAACGTTCGCGGGAACAGGCATTCAAGGGAGCGTGTACTCTCGCGGTGCACTCTTACTCGCGGTCCCACGGCCGCCGCCGCCGCCGTACCACCACGGTTGAAAAACCACTGTACGTACATCCAAGAGGCGCGATGCGGCGCGCGGCGCGGCGACGTCACCGCGGGCGCACAGGCCTAGTTTTCGAGTCCGCGGCACCGATTACCCAAGGCGAAACCTCTCTCGAGTAGTCCCCGCCGGTCGTTTCAAGGTCGGAGCGCGACGTCGTTCGTCGGACGGACGGTGCGCCGATGCGCGCCACGTTAGAGACGTGTCACGGAGGACACGACGGCACGCGCTCGCGTAATCGACTCGGCGGCGCGGCGCATTCCGCGCGCGAGTGACTTTTCTCTCTCTCTGTCCTCCCCCCCTTTCTCCCCTCCTCCCTCCTCGACGTTCGCTCTTTCGAAGTGAAAATGAGAAGAAAATCCGTGTCACCTCACTCACCGACGATGCGAGTCGGCAAACGGCGATCGGAAGGGGGTAGGATACGCGTACCGACGACAGCAATAACAAACACGCAGAGTCGGCTCTGCGTTTGTATTGACGTCGCGTTACGTATACCATTGTATTTGATAATCAAATAAAACGTATCTATATATTCACACGACACAGAAAAGTTGTGAGTAATCGTATATTAAGACAATCAACGTATTCTATGTAATACGAGGTCACTCGAAGACGCTATTCTTTTTAAGCGTACGATTTACAATATTTACATCTCAAAATCGTACGCTTAAAAAGAATAGTGTCTTCGAGTGACCTCGTATTACATAGAATACGTTAATTGTCTTAATATACGACTGCATTGTTCCGAGAGACAATTACTATTACGTGTTTCAATTGTAATTTAATAAAGTACCGGCCGTTTCGCGCTCTCGTTTCGAAACCGGTAGACCTCAGATCCTTCAGATTCTCTCGGTTATTAATGTGACTTACACGCGGCTTACTAATTGGACCGCTCACCGGGGATCCGGGAAGATTCTCGGTTGCCGTTTAGCGGCCGGGCACAAAAGGTGCGCCCAGGTCGGCGGCGGCGGCGCGCACTCTATGACTCAACCGCGGAGAGAAATCGCGTCTACCGTTCTCGCGCGCCACGATCCGCGCCGGCCGATCTTTGATCGCCCTTGGCACGAATCGATAACCTGGAGAAGGAGGATCGCACGCGTTATTGCGTGCGTTACACGCGGCCGGCCGCTGTTCTCTTCGTCTTTCGGAAGCGCGCGAGGTCCTTCACCCTCCTCTCCGTCGCCGAGTCAACGGAGGACGAGCCGCGGAGGATGAAATATCGCCGCCCGCACAAATTGTACAACCGACACGCGTATCTTTCTCTTATCGGGATTCCCCCCCGGCCTTTGTTGTTCAACCCTCCCCAGAGAATGGGTCGTCTGCAAAAACTTCGTACGGCACGTGAAAAAGAACTTGTGTTTTTATTCGCATACCATTCGTTTGCATACAGAATCGTCGAACAAAAACTTCCGTTTCGTGGAAGGAACGAGATCTCGTCGCAAACACCGCGTTTTTCGCGATCGTCGTAGAATGAGAGAAAAAAAAACATACACAACTCATCGACGTCGGTTTCTTTCGTTCGTGCGTCGTTTATTGTCGCGTCGAAACCCATTGGCGTGCTCGTTAGGAAAAGAAAAAAAAAACATTTCGTTGCGGTACAAATACTTAAAAAGACACACCCGTTTGCGCTCTCGCGCAAATCCACTCGCACGTACTCTGGAAAGACGGACGGAGAGTGACCGCGGACGCCAGGCGGCGGTCACTTGGAGTTCGAGTTCGAGGGGTAGTAGTAAACCACCGCCGGCGCCGGCAGCTGCCAGTGGGCGGCGTGGAGCTCGATCAGTTGCAGGAGAGTCCTCTTGACCGGCGGCAGCGTCGTATCCTCCGCCAGGAAGGCGTCGCGCACGCTGCCGAGCAGCTGCTGCAGCTGCGCGGGCAGCTCCGCGTCCAGGTCCTTGCCGATGCACGTGAGGATGAAGAACAGGCAGTTCGTCTACGGTACAGACGAAGAGAAACAGAGATATCAACTTTCTATCGAGTTTCAATGAATTTCGATTCGGTCGGAGATCGGCTTGGTAGCGAAGCGGAATCTGGCGCGAGAATGATAAATTTCATTTTTTTTGTTTGTTTGTGCAAAGTCTATCTAGGATGCAGGGACGGAGACTTATGGCTTTTACTGGAATACCTCGTCCAAGCGAAGGAAAGGTTACAATGACACACGAATATTTTATCTTTTGCCGTATGTGCGAATTATATTTGTTACATGTATTCTTCTATATTTAATTTTTTTTATATATTTTCTCTTTACAAATATAAATCTTTACTGTTACAAATGTTAATACTATTATTTGTCAAATAAACTCAAATTTTTTTTATTTATTTAATATTTTTTAATATTCTTATTTAAAATTTGTCAAAAATTAAAACTTTTTTTAAATACCCGAAATTCTGGGTGTGGAAAGCTCCGTACCTTCCATAAAAAAGTCTCCGTCTCCCTGTTAGGGTAAACTTTATATTTGCATCTTGTTAAGTCCGTATTATTGAAAATTGAGGATTGCAAATTGAAGATAAAAATTTGATTGATCAGACAATTTTAATTTTGATTCGTTTTATTCTGATTAAATTCTAATCTCTAGTTCGCAATCCTCAATCTTTACCTGTGCTGAATCTTGTATAATTTTGACTCAAATCATTGGGATTGTAAATTGGGATTTTAATTTTGGCTAAATTAAGAATGAAGTCAATGAATTGTTTCGCTTTGCAGGCCAATGACTTGTTTCATGACACTGGCCGATTGAGCTCGGTCTTACCTCGGCGAGCGAATTAATGACGGGCGGTTGCAGACAGTCCTGGCAGCATTTCCAAAGCAGCGTGAGCAACACACGTCCAGGTGGAACACCCTCCTGCTGTGTCTTCAATTGTAGCTGCCGTCGCTTCAGCTGGAGCAACACGATTACGCACGTTTATGCGGGCGCACTCGAAAGCTTAGTACCGTCATAACACGCGGCAGACGATTAAAAAAAAAACAACGAGCACACAAATAATCGAAACGAACTAAATCATATAACGAGATCAAGAACCTTGCAACTGGGTCTCCGATTCTCTTCATTACAACATCGTTAAAGTCGTAACCAGTCGGAGTGCGTTTTCTTACCGAGATAACGGATACTGCGTGATAAACGTGTTATTAACTTATTATGTGCTTAGTTATACCTGACAATACATCTCGTTGAGAAACGTCATGAAGGCTGAGTATCGATGGTAGATCGTACTGTCGTGCAGTAATCTAGCGCGATCCTGGTACCACTGTTGGCACATATTTAGCAAGGATTCTAGGAAAGTTTCCTTTGTTTCTTTCTGTACACAAAATGTATTTTAAGTTATATATTTTTATTTTGTGCGCGTCACGCTAACAATAAGATCAACGTCTAATTTCTTTCGAATGCTATTGTTTGTGGATACAACTTTTTAAACAAAATAAAATAAAATACGACAGTAATATTTAATATAACAAATGACTATATCTTATTACAATCTTGAAAATTGAAAAACGTAAATTATAATTTTTCAAATATTTTTTTCTTAGAACATCCTGTGTTTTAATTTCTTTTACGTTTGAAAAAGTGAACGGCGAATATTCATTTTCGATTTTTTCGATCAATTTTGCGAAAGGATAATAAATGAAAAATAACGAACCTCTATAATTGTGATGCAAATTTTAGCTGCCGGCTCGGCATACTTGCGATTTTCCACTACCCTGTCCAAAATGTGCCGTACTAGTTCCATTAACGTCCTCGCATTTAACAGATTCGGATCTGTCAACAACACATATCAGCGTCAATCACTTTCATTAATTTTTTAATCGTCTCATTAAATTTTTAATTGTCCGTTAATTTTCGATTATCGTCAAAGAAATCAGTTGAGAATAATATGTCTTGTTTATTTTTGCTGAACTGCTACGTTCCATGATGTTTATGCCACATGTATATATAATATGCAATTCGATTAGATTGGCATAACACTACTCAAGTCATTAAGCTTAACGTTCTAAAAATCGATAACAGACAGACTCTATTACCTTCTATCGCTCGCAGAAGTATATCTTGAACGGGCGAGGGGAATTTTCCGAGCTCGGAGGCGTCCGCGATGTTGAGTGCTTTCGCGGCTAATACATCCGTCGAGTTCAGACTCTTGATGCGCTTCAGGCCATAAGTCGATACGAAGGTGTGCGATTTGGTGAGCTTGCCCGGTTTCACGGAATTAGTCTTGACTTCGTTTTGGTCCACACTGAAGTGCACCCGATTCGCGGCCTGACAGATAAAATAATTTTTCACATTTTTTTCTAAATTCAAGAGCTTCTCAGGAGTTAAGTTGAAAAAAAAAAAGAGATTTAAGAAAAAGATTTGGATAAGCGAAGCGGTCATTTAATATAATTTAATAATCGTTCTGCATTCAATTCTAAATCAATCCTAAATGGCCGCTGCGTCCCCGTCCAATCTTTTTCTTAAATCACTTTTTTATTATAAATAAGGCCTTTATTCCGCTTATTGGTTTTTATCCACATCATATTTTTGTGTCTTACTCACGTGCAAGATGTTTCCGCTGGACGCGGACGTGTCCAAAGGATGGGATTGACGCAACGTGGAATTCGCTGTCGAATGATGGCCGCTCTGAGAATGACGGGACGGTAGCTGATGCTGTTGCTGCAGAGAATGCTGCAGCTGTTGTTGCTGAGCGTAGAGATACCGGTGAACATTGCCGCTCGATTTGCTGTGCTGCAGATAATACGCGGGACGCTCCGATGCGTTAATCCGAGATCTAGTCGAGACATATGTTCAGACTTTATTTACAGATCGATGCAGATTCAGAATTGTGCCTGACAGGTGTTTCGGGCAATGCGTTCGTTCCAATAATTTTTTAAAAACGCTCCACATATATCTATATTAATTATTGTTATCATTGTTAATAGCTTAAAGGAAGACAAAGTTAGACTTAAAGGGGTAATATCTCATTTAAATGTTTTCTCATAAAACAAAAGATAGAAATTTACTATTTAAACAAATCATTTTAATGCTACATCATTAAATATAAAAAGTCTAGATTATCTCATTATTTGTATAATTAATATTAAAATCTGAACGCGTTCAGAAACAGCGTCGTGACTCAACTCAAACAATTTTTACACGGCGACAAGAGTACGCCATTTAAATATAGCCGGTTCACCACTCACTTAGAAGGATGCGAATC
This sequence comes from Wasmannia auropunctata, assembly GCF_000956235.1. NCBI lineage: Eukaryota > Metazoa > Arthropoda > Insecta > Hymenoptera > Formicidae > Wasmannia > Wasmannia auropunctata. Next base: position 71,056 of record NW_012027200.1, read on the forward strand.
GTTTTGCTTCATCGTGAATTCCTTGGCGTGCACGTTCAGTCGAAGATTAGTCGAAGTGACGTTCGCCGTGGTTCCTTCCGCTCTCCCACCTAGAGACGGCCGTGAAAATCATACGGACGAGATATTTGTGTGAAATGATAAGGTTTTACGACGCGCGCTCGTCACTTAATAACGAAAATATGTACGAACCTGGGGGCCGATATATTTCTAAGGACGGTTTGGACTTGGGGGTGGCTACGTTATTACTTCCCTTCTGCGGAACCGCATCCCTCATCTAAAGAGAACAAAAAAAAAAGCATATGTCATAAGACACGCGAGAATCTAATGAGTCCGTCCTCGAAACCACCTTCGAGTGCCTTCGAGGAAATCTTTTTTCTCGCCGCAGAACCGCAGCGAGGCTGCAATTGTGAATAATTGCGCCGTCTGTATTATTAAAGGCCGATGGCGAACTTTCCAATTTGGTTGCCTACACTTATGTAAATGCAGGAAACCGTGGAAAAGATGATTCACCGTCCGAAGAAAGTGGGAGTCTAAAGTATTTGACTTTGACTTTTTAATGCAATTACATATGACACGATGTCTGTTTCATTGAAATCTGTTTTATCATATTTCATATTTAAAATTAAAATGGTAAAATAAAATTAAAATAATATTAATGCCTTCGAGCGTTTCATGTTCTATTTTTCAATGTATGACACATCAAACAAAGTAACGCGACGAGTTGGCATTATGATAATACATAGTTTGCAATATAACGGAGAGATTTCAATCGTATAATAAAATTCTCACTCTTCTAAAGAAATAACTTTTCCCGAAAATGCGAAAAGAAATCTTACAAACAGATATAATATTATGTAAGACGTAAAGCGTTCAATTTTATTCAAGCGGGGACAATCTTGAACGAGACGTTAAGTTCAAGGTCCTCTTTCTTTCTCGCCTTTGTAGACAAAGAATTCTTTTTAAATCTTTTAATTTTCTGCTCAATTTACCGAAAAATGTATTTCACCGCACGCTGCGAATGTAATCCCTCCCCTTGCAAAATCCGAAGTTTTAAAATAATCCTTCTAATCAGCAAAGTCTTGGCATTCGCTTCTCGCATTGTATATGTATATTGTACCGCATAATCACGTGCATTATTCACTACAGTGTCTAGAGGGTGTTTCTTAAATACTGTCTAATATTTTAAAAGTTGATTTTTTAAAGTCATTTAATAAAAAAATTTCTTGTATATGTAAAAAGTTATTAATATAGAAAATTATTAATACGGTCACAAAAGCCTCGTTTCAAAAATACAAGATCAAAAATTCTATAAATCTATTATCGTTTTTTCTTTAGAGCCTGAGAAAAAAGAGATTTCTTCTTCAAACTCGGGCTAGTTAATAAGCAGGATATATTTTTATCTACGGTCGTCGCTTTTACAAAAAGTCAATGGCGCAAAAACGGAATTAGGTAGTGATATTTCTGCTCCGAACTTTTACACCAAGGACGGACTCAAATTTTTTGCAGATTTTTATTATTTCATTTCGGTACATTCTCGCTAGACTCTCAAATAAATTAATTTTTTAAAACTTTTTTTTGTTTAAGAGATATTAAGAAAAGACGATAACTTTATAGAATTTTTAACACCCTGTATTTCTGAAACGAGATCTTTGAGACCATGTTCACATAAACTTTTCTTCATAAAATCACCTAAAAAATAAGTACGCAAAATATACCTTGTGTACAAAAGAATGTATCTATAGCTATAATAAAGAACGTTACACGTACATTTCTCTCATTGTAATGCACGTTACAATAAATGCAACGAGCACATTGGCTAAACACAGGCTCGTTATGGTAACACGTCGCGAAGCATGCGGGACGTTAAATGTGTATACGTAACATGTCGCGGACTCAATTAAACGCGTGGGTTTCATATACGCGCCAATTTATTGCCACGGACAGTGCCTTATTACAGAGGAATATTAATTGTGAATTAATCGACGCGATTAAAAATAATAAATTGCGAGAATTAACCTGTCCAATTGTCTCTACTCTAAGAAATGTAAATGTCCATATAAAAAATATTCCATCTAGCTAAAAGAGATATTTCATCGACTTTTTATATAATCCGTGTTTTCCATCTGTGTCCTTTTTTATAAGAATGCAAATTTATAGTTTCGTAAAAAAAAAAGAGGTAAATAAATCAAGATGGATTGAGAGAAACAGAACAGACAAAAAAGAATTCGATAATTGCAGCGGAGAGTCTATCGAAAATTAAACATTTATAGAATTCTTTAAAATTAGCATTACATCTTCAAGCCGTCTTTTGTAGAAGGAAAGCGAAATACACGTGAAATTGACAATACACTGCTATTGTTTACGTAGCTGCTTTAATTCGCGCAAGTATGAAACGCAATTTGAAACCTGCATCGTTATCGAGTGATTTCTCAATTTATCAAAAAAAAATATATATATTAATATTATTAATTGAAAATAATCTCGTTGATTCAATAACAGTTAATGAAAAACAAAAACAAAACGTATTTGTTTCATTAATATCCGTATCAATGTAGGCTAACCTTTATTTAACTTTAATCTCGGTTTAACTGACTGTTTATCTTTTTGTGATTATAAAAATAAAAAGATTAACCTTAAAAAAATGAATTAATCTTAAAATTAATTAAAAGAATTAAGAATTAAAAAGAGATTATAATTATTTGGTAGAAATGGACATAATATTGTTATTGAATTAATAAGAATAATTTAATAATAATAATAGTTTATAACAGACTGCTGTTGATACATCATTTTTTTCCACATTTTCTTATTTCACGCATCAGTATATATCCCCGTTGATTTCGCGAGTCGGCCAAGACGCGTCCGCGCATCTTTCCCATTGTCAGCGTCGTTCACCGCTCACGTTATAATGGTGAAGAAAAAATGACAACCGGAACAGCGCAAACTCTATACAATTGATATACTCTTCAGTATACTTTCGATAATCGCAAAAAAAGTATACCGTACAAAAAACATGCTCCAATTATCGTCCCGCGCTTTGCGCGAGACGCTTCGACAGTCGGAAATATCGAGAAATGTCACCGATATAGCGGAGTGACTCAACTACGCGGAACCAAGGCACTCTCCTCAACGAATCGAAAACAGATGCTACGGGCACCGACGTAATTTCGGCGAGTTGGGATCTCGGCGCTACGTGCTTTCCTATCACGCGAAAAAAAAAGACCGACCGATCTCCGCACGGGAGTCATCTGCTCTCTAATTAGCCAAAGTCGATCGCAGTCTAACAATAAGTAGTCTAACGACGATTCTCCGCCTCCTCCATCTGGACGTGGAAAACAAAGAGAGAGAGAGAGAGAGAGAGAGAAAAAGAGAGAGAGGGAAACGGAGGCGATCGTCAATTAAACCTCGCTTCAGCTTTAACGCAGCAGTTTTCTCACGTTTATTCGTAACGTTCACGACGCTGGTACGAAAGACGACGCTGGTGCATCTTCCGCGTGATCTTTTCTTTTAATCAATGTGCACATCAGAAGCGTTGGAAGAAAAAAAAATCCGCGCCATCGACGAACGGTATTTCACCGAGGCAAAAAATCACGAAGGAAGATCTTATTGCGATTCGAGCCGGGGAATAGAGAGAGGCAGGGGAGGAGGGGGAAAGATATGACGACTTGACGAGCAACTCACAGTGAAGAGCGTGCGAGAATCATCCTTTCCAAGGTCCAACGAGAGCTGCTATCGAGATCCTTCTTCTTGCACACGGGTCATCAGACACACCGAAATCTCGCGGCGCGGTGCGGCGCGGCGCGACGCAGCGCGGCGCAACGCGTGCGACCCGCACGCACGTGCACGAGGGGGGGAGGGGTGGCGAATCTCCGAGCGCGCTGCGCGACACGATTGTGCTTTCTCGACGAGACACGACAAGAGAGACGCGACTTTTCCACGTCGTTGAACGTGCGTGCGTCCGTGCGTCGTCGTCGCCGCCGCCGCCGCCGCCGTCGTCGTCGTCGTCGTCGACGTCGCGTCTTCGCTCGCGCACGCAGAGACTCCTCTCCGATGACCGAGGACTAATAATAGCCGCGGCGTAGCCACGAGCGAACGCGAGAGCGAGCGCTATATGTACAATGTATATCTACGGCATCTACGCGCGACGTCGTTGTACACGTATTCGACGTATATATACGCCGCTGCACCGCGCGGGAAGAGCAGACTGAAATACTCGACGGGACGCGCTCCGTCGCGCGCGCGGACGGAAACGCGCGTCGCGATGCTTCTTTTTTTCCTCTCTTTCACTCGCGCTACTTCTTTCTCTCTCTCTCTCTCTCGAGATCGGGAAACCGTGCCATCTTCCGCCGTATAATTCTCGCGGTCGCTCATCGACGCCGGTGGCGGGCTAAAAAAGGTTATTTGTTTACTAATACCGGGGAGCTTTCACTGGCTCCTGCACCGTGAGATGCGAACTTTTTCAGTCTCCGCTCCGATGCACCGCGAGATCTCGTCACGTGAACGGTGTTTTCACGATGATCTATCTATTCTGTCTCAATATTTGCATAATTTTTTGTATTCTTCACACTTCCTGCATTGGCACTGCCATTAAGTATTAATTACTACATAATTTTGTCAAACGCTTTCATCTTACGCATGTGTCATTGAAAGAGAATGCAAAGAGATAAGGACAATTCCGGGAAAAAGAAATGGATATTTTTTTGGTGCTTATATATATGTTAATCTAATACTAATGTTTATTTTTTACCAATGTAAATTAATCTCGATTTATTTTTTTTCTAAGAATTATTGAATGACTAAGTTCTAAGAATTAAAAAAAAGATAAAAAGTAAATTAAATCCAGATTAATTTAAATTGATACAAATGAGACGGCCGATAAACTCGACACGATAAATCCTAGATACTATACATACAATATTATTTTCACACAGTGCTTTATGTCTGTCATTGTAATAAAACGATGTTTTGCAATGATTTTTAATCATTTTTAATTACAACTTTATTTGGTATAATTTTTAAAGACTATACTACATTTGATTTAAAATATTCTGAAAACTTGAGTTAAATTCTAAAATTAGCTGACATAAGTTTTAATACGTATAAGTAATAATAATTGTGTTACATATTTTCATCTTACTAACGTCAGGCTAAAAATTCGATCATTCGTGAGGTATTAAAAATTTGTTGCAACATTTCATATATCTTTTATTATAATACTGCAATATTTAATATATCTTTTATTATATACACACTCGTATATTTTTTGTTTTCTTGTATTTTTTTACGCTTTACGACAGTTATTCAATAAGAATAACACAACATAAACAAAGTATTAATTTTATTAAATTTTCCACTTTAGTAAAAAAAGGTAACGAATTAACAAAGGCATTAATAAACTGCAAAACTTTTATCTTCACCCTCCTCCCCTCCCCCAGAGATAAAGAGGAATACGAAAATATGCGATGATATTCTGTTTTGCAATAAACTGTTGCCATGCGGTAAAATTTATGTAATTTTTCGGCTTCCGCATAGCTTCTACCGTCATCGCGGACTTCGTTCTTCTGAATGGACCCGTTGTCTCCGCACATGTCTGACATCGATGTTTTACTCCGTTTCGCATTTGATCAGACAAAATGATAAACGACAAATTCGAGAAAAATCCCTATAATCTCCCGCTATTAATACAATACACTGGTATTATCAATAAAAATGCACTAGCAAGTTTGAGGAATGCGCGAAGTTAAGAGCGCACACACGCTCATTACAAAATTAACATGATAATAGCTGAAGGCCTCACCTTCGTCAGCGCTCCGTCCGCGCGAGTTGCCCGCACCATTCTCGCCGTTTATTATACTTAATTATCAAACATCCAATGACAAATCGATGCCAGGATGTCAGGATTATCTCCGCGTATTTTCTGCACCACACTCTCGACGAACAATCCCCAGCCGAACTCTCCTTTCTAATCGACGAGAATTTCCGTCGTCAATGAAGAAAGGAGCTCCTGATCCGCGATCGAAATTCTGCGTCGCGCATGATTCAAACCGTATACGCTTCTCGCGTCGTGTTATTTCGTTTTTTTTCGCGTTTTTTCGTTCTGCCGAGCGGTTTTCTTTTCGCGTCGACGCTCATTCAGAGATACCTAAAAAAAATTTAACAAGAAGTTGCCAAATATCGCGGAACGTACACACGGCCGATCACGTCATTCGCGTCACTCTCGCGCGATTCGATTCCCATAAGACGCGTCGCGATCGACGACGCTCGCCGTCTACGCCTCGCTCGATCCGGCCGATCGATCATCCGGCCGAGCGCGCGCCGCGCGGCCGTATCGCGTCACTCGTCGAGACTATATAGATATCGTTTCTCAATACATGTATGTAATTACCGCGCGATGATTCACCTAGCGCGCCTGGATAACCGGCCTGGATTGACGCCTTTCGGGGCTTCTCCTCTCCCGCGCGTCGAAATCACCGAGTTAAAACTATCGTTAATCCAAATATCGAGAGATTTCCGGAAGAGACCGGACGCGAGAGCCCACTTATATTACCGTACGCGGCGACGGTCGCTCGGTGCGCGGATGCTGTCACGCCGATGACTGGAAATACGCGGCGTGCACACACCTAAGCATTACTTAATACGCGATTCGCGTGGTTGGTAGGCGACCGCGCGCCGCCCCCGTACACCTGCCGACGCGGAACACACCGACGACGGAAAGGAAAAAAAGAAAGAGAGAGAGAAAAAAGAGTCACGCTATACGTAGTCGGGATCGGAGCGGCGCGGCTGAAGGAGCGCCGTTTATATCGGTCATTTATCCGCGAGTATGTAAATTCGTCGCAGCTCCGCGCGTGACCCATGCACTTGTCTCAATTTACAATAATTTACGAGCATCTGATTTACGACAAATTTACATGCGAATAAACGGAGTAATATAATAAATATATATATGATGATATGCATACATAAAATAAAAAAAGTTTTTTTAACTTGTAATATCATATAACAATGTCATAATTTATAGTAATGAAATTATTCTGGAAATACATATAATAGATTGGGTCTAAACAAATATCTTTCTAAACAAATATCTTTCTTCTTTCTTAAACTTATTTTCGTATATATTTTACTGAAAATATACGACTCGCATTGCGTGAATAATAAATGAATTAAAAATAATTCGGGAAACTGCAAATTTTCAAGAATAGTCACCAGGGATGATTTTTACATTCCGGCAGTGAGAAAATAAAACTCAGTCACAATAGTATTCCTTACTGACCGAGGATTTTAATTTTTTTTAAATTTCTTATTGTAAAAAGACTGAGTAAATTTTTATATATACATAATGATCTCAAATTTATTAATAAATTGTAGACCAATATGTAACTAAAAATATGTAATAATAGGGATTTTTAATTCAGATCAAACATTCACTTAAATACCTCAGATAATTTATGCAAAAAAAATTGGGTGACTTGCCAGGCTGAATAATAATTGATTGCCTGTCACTGTATTAAATTAAAAGCGATCTGATAGTTTTATACCCAATTTATTGTACATAACATTGAAATAAGTGAAACGATACACATGACAAAGATATGTCACACACCCACACGTCGCACACACACACGCGCACGTTTACTCACATACACCACCCTCGCAAATCGTTGCATATTTATTTATGGATACGATTTATAGAGGACAAATCATAGAGCCATAAGTAAATCCGAAACTCTACATTTAGTTTTAAATGGAAGCATAAATCATTTTATCACTTTTCCGTCTAATGGCTAGACTTCGTTTACGTTATCGTTCGATGATATCTTCCATCCCCTTAAACGTCTAATGCATTCGGGCTGCAAATAAATATGCATGTTTTCGCTTTTACACGCTACAAAATTATAAACTAATCGTTGTTAATTTTTGTCCTATCGAGATACAGCTAGAGTCGAATCGGCGAGGCGATTCACTTATAAAACGCAAGGTAGAAACGTCAGCTCTCAATTGCATAATACCATTCGAATATCCTTTGTTTCCCGACAATGGGATGTCCGAAAGCGCGCAGATTCCTGCCACTCCTGCGCGAGAACCGACGGTAAAGACGGAAGGTTACAAAATTATTGCAAAAAAATAAATCTTAATAACTAGATATAATTTGATTAAGATTGAACTTAAAACTAACGCATTAGAAATGAGCACGAGACCATTGCGTGACGCGGTGTACATATAAAAAAAAAAATTTATCCTAATCATTAAAACGATAGTGAAAACGACGGATTCCTCCTAGAAATTAAAAGTCAAAATGAACCGCATCAGCACCAACGTTTCCTTAGAGAGCGCGTCGATCTAATTGGGAGGATCAATCTAAAAAAAAAAGTTATCTCTGTCTCTCGTGCTCGCGTTTGGACGCGCCCTCAGTCCCTCGCTTGCAAAAATGCCCTGACTTCATAAACAAGACTCGTTACATGGAATCCCCCCTTCCCGCGGAAGTAAACAACGCGTACGTTGCGTGAGGCAGTGATAATCGGGCAGCGTTTCCGCACGATTCTGGCATTCTGCTTTAATTTAAAGCGAAATCTTAGGTAACAGTTTATGGTAAGTTTATACAGCAGTTTTGGTATCTATCAAAATCTGACAGTGGGGTTAAATTCAGGACATAATTGGTAATCTCTCTTACAATAAATTTCCGTATCGTCGTCGAGTTAATATATGTATAATCTTCGAATAGCGTCTTGACAACTTTGTGTAGGCACATTCCTGCTTCAATGTTCGAAAATACAATGTGTTCAGATTATACGTACCGAAAAACCGAAACATTCTCACTTTGTCTCTGAATACACATTTCTCTTACGATATATATATATGTATATATATATATATATATATATATATATATATATATATATAAATACAGCTGCGAGTACATATAACGTGATTTTATAAGGTATGTATGTACTTATTTGTGTAGTCGCGGCATAGAGTAGTCGAAATGCAACCTGCCTGCGAGAGAATGTTGCCAAAATGTATACGGACGAAAAAAAAAATATATCTGAGGAAAAGAGAGATGCCGGGCAACATTACATTTCGACTATGGTCTTATCAGTTAGTTATAAATAATTAAAAGATATTTGCCTGCTAGCATGGCCTACTGAACACTTGGGTAGTTTGGAGCTTTCGCGAGTGATTTATACAGTCACTCTCGCTTACGTCTATTTTTTTTCTCTACTGCATTCTGTTAAGTAAAATCAATATGATCTATACGTATGTACACAATAAATGATACGTTAATACGCGTGTAACGTAGGGAACAAGTATGGAATATTCAATTCGGAAAAATCCTCGTTTTGCAGTAACATTGTTACCATGGTAACTCGCGTCTTCTCGTCTTGTACCATTCTGACTTTTCGCTAATTCAATGTATGTATACGTAACGTTAAACATTTCCTTTCGCAAGAAGACATCGGATTTGTACCTCAAAGAGCTGCGGTTTATCGTTTTAATAATACGAACGTAATGGTATGGTAAACTATACAACGGTACCGGTTAAAAAGCGTAGCCATCTCTCAAAAATAGGCTTACTCGTTCAAATATAAAACTGAACTACGTAGGCAGTCATCCCTTCTCAATAGATCTAACATCAATGCCTCACAATAAGAACAACCTGGTGTGACCTGGAGCTAAAAGTGTACCCTGGATGTAGGTCCGCATTTGCAATTATAATAAATATTTCATGTCTTCCGTTTTCCGAGTTACAAAACGACAATGGCCATTCTCATTCTAAGACATTGATATACGCACATGACTATTTAACAACAACAAAAAATGTTCTTTCGTTCACGGAGAATATAAACTATGTTGTGTAATTGAATTTGCAATGTATAGGAACTTTCATTGTTATAAATGCAATTCCGTTGTAGTGTTATATACTCCATCCCTACAGTTATTACTTAGGCAAGCTATTTTTTTTACATTATTGCCATGGAAACGTTATTACTGCTGAAAATATTTTCTCCTAACAATGTATACGGTATATATGGAACGAACTTTTTTTGAGCGGCGGAGCGGTTGTGGTAGCATTTCTCGAGACTTTTTCCATTAAAAAAATAATTAACGGTAATCAGTATAAATATTGATAGATTTCCCGGATATAAAATGAGCTTATATTATTACAGACGTATATGTATAAATCTTTAGATGTAAAAATATTATCAAGAGAGAACATGTTTTTAGCTTCTATTAATATACAGTTTCTTCAAGATTCAAGCATTCCCAAAATTTTAAAAGCTTACCCTTTAGTTACACCATAGTACAAATTACGATCTTGTTATATATTGTATACAAATAATACACGATTGCTGCAGTTAATATATTACGGATATTTATAAAAATTCATGCGTGAATAAAATTCAAAATGTAAAAAATATATTTTTTAACAAATCTGTAGCTAATTGAAGTAAACTGTAGTAAACTGGATTGAGAAACAATGTACTTTCTTGTGGATTATCATTTAATCTATTCACATTCAAAGTGTAACTACTGTAAGCGCTACCAAATACCTGCTGCGTCGCTGTTAAATCATAATCTATCAATTGATATTTTCATACGCGAGATATATGAATATAAAAAAAGATTTGCTAAATATATGTAACTGCTGGACATCCAATGTGATAATGGATACCGCATCCATTTCTTTGTCCCTAACTAACCCCCTCTAAATTATAAAACCCTTCCCTGAGGATCATGAATATCCAGCAGTTAGACAAAAATGCTATCTACTAATCTAACAGTAATGGTTAGCCTAGTTCAATCATTTCTGCATCCTCCACGTTGCTATGGCCAACTACGTTATACCTAGAAAATTATCGTCCATACTGTTTTTAATTCGATAATTTTATAATCGTACGCTAATAAAAAAATATATATATTTTGAAAATAAGAATTTGTAACTTTTATATTCTTACGTGTGATTTGGTAAATGGGTATTGTGGAAATGAAGATGCGTCGTCCGAGGTGAGAAACCACGCGTTGCCTTGCGGGGACTTCTGGCTTTTGTTACTTGCGGTGGCGACATGGTACCTAGATACGGTTGTTGAAGGAACACATCCTCCATTATGCTCGGTGCTACATATGTAAATCCCTGAAGAAACGTTTCACATTATTAAGAAGTACAACCAGAGACGTATTGTTGGACATATAAAAAAAAGAAGAAAACTCACCTGGAACAGTCCGTCAGCTGATTCGCTTAAAGTGTAGTCTACTGGGGAATCTATTGGTGCTGAAGTAGTAAATTTCTTATCAAACTGCGATACATCCTCTTCGCTGGACAATTTTGGTCTAAAGGGAGGTTTTAACTGTCGAGATATAACGTCGTTCCAATTGATATGTCTGAAGAATTTGTGTACCTTCACTTCGTCACCATCGGACTGAGCAGATCCCAATCTTTGCCCAACTTGTCTCTGTACAGAAGAAAATTATACTTTCAATAAATAATATTACCAAGATAATTCTTTTCAAAATAGCATCGCTATTAAGAAAAGTATATGTTTACAGCGATTAATTTCTGAACACAAACCTTCAATAATTTCCGAATAAGATCTTTAGCGTCGGCCGTTAAATATGTTGGGAAAAATAGTTTGCCACGTAGAATCTTCTCAATAGTTTTCTTCCTACTGTTTGAGCTAAATGGTGGCTAAAAATTTAGCAAACAGTGACATAAATTAATATGCACATCCTTTCGCTTTAAGTTTATGCGAAACGGCAATACATACAGATCCTGTAAGCATGTCGTATGTCAAACTTCCCAAACTCCACCAATCTACTGCTTTACCATGTCCACTTCTCGTCAAAATCTCAGGTGCCCTTGAATAAAATAAAATACAACAATAGAAACATAATTAAAATTGTAAAATGTCTAAATCCATCCATCCATCATTAACTTTCTACGATATTTACATGTATTCGATAGTCCCGCAAAATGTATGCGTAAGAGCACCCTCCTGTATGTGCTCTTTACACAATCCAAAATCAGTCAACTTAATGTGTCCATCTACGTCCAATAGAATGTTTTCTGGTTTCAAGTCTCTGAAACAGTTCATTACAAACATTATTAATTCAATTGCTGCGTATGAATAAAATGTTTAATATACACATCAATTACTGCAAATTTAAATTATATTTTAATTCTTAATGCAGGTATAAAGAATTTATCAGAAAAAAACCATACCTGTATATAATTCCTTGCAAGTGAAGATGTTGCAGAGCCAATGTAATTTCGCATAAGTAAAAACTGCAAGACAAATAACATATGATATAAGACGCTGGTCACAGCGAAAAATTTTCGGAAAATAAAAATTGAAGATGTTTTCATGATTCCACTCACCGTGCAGTCTCTTCCAAAAAAATTCCTTCGTCATTTAAGTGATGAAACAACTCACCGCCGCACATATATTCCAATATCAGATATAACTTATGATCAGTTTGGAAAGCGTACTTGAGATCTACGATGAAAGGATGCTGCAAGCATAAAAACAGATGAATTAATATTTTGCACAAAATATTGATAGATATAAAAAAAAGATAGAACGTTAGCTTTTATTGAAGTATGTTTAAAAACTATCGGAAATTACAAGTATCTTTTTCATACGTGCTAAAAGATTATACACGTATATGGAATTTGAATTCCACTAATTTGAATTCTGAATAGAACAATCTTTTTAATATACATAAATAAGTATACACAAACCTTTATGGATTCCAAAATATTCCTTTCAGCTCTGGTGTGAGCGGTATCCTTCTGATTTCTTACAATCAGAGCCTTGCGCAATACCTGTTTCGAACGGTATAAAAGAATATTCTGAATGTGAACTCAGAAAAAGAGTTACAGATAAAAACGCTGGTCAGCGCAGAGGATAATATAAAAATAGATATTGATTAGAGAATTTACAGCTTAACGCTACCGCTTCTAGAGATAAAACCGCAAAAATTAATTACGTTCAATCTGCAATGATTGAAATAAAATTTCCAGCAAATAACGATATAATTATAATAATCCCAGGTAAACTTTTTGTTTCGCAAAATGCTTGCTGACCAAGAAAAACATGAAATGCAAAGCATCGCACACAATTTTTTTGCATGTTATTAGTAAGTAATAAAAACAGATATAACATTCTTAAATTTCGAATTCATCCTCTCTCTCTCTCTCTCTCTCTCAAAAGCATCTTTTACACACTACTTATTTGAAAAACACGTTTTGAGATAAATAATCACGGTTGCGTAATTAATGCGTTATACGAGGATTTCGTTGTACCTTCATAGCGAAGAGTGTGCCGGTGTCGTTTCCCGTTATTTTGCGGACCTGGAACACCTTGCCGTAGCCGCCCTTCCCGATAACCTTACACAACTCGAAGTCCTGCGGCCCGACCTTCTCGCACGTGCGATTGACATTGTGCTCCGATAACGCCACCGTCTCCACCACGTCCGACGAGCTGGAAGCGGATTAGGGGAACAAATTAACAAATTCGTTCTCAGCCAGAAGGACAGCTGGTGTGTCCATGTCAAGAGGGCCCGCGCGGGCGACCGCGTGTAAACGTACGCGCGCGCGGTGCGAGCGGGGAACGGGCCTTTTACTCACTTTACGATCTCGGTCTCGTTCAGCATGACGCATTCCTCCTGCGAAAAGGAAAACAGATGCGGCGTTAGAGCGACGTAGGTACACGTGTCGCTGTCGCGGCGGGCGGCCGCGACGCGACGGTGTATCGGGATTCCCGTCGTCGACGACGGGGGGATGAGGAGGGGAGAGGACGCTTTCGGAGTCCTCGGGGGGAAGTCTTAATTACCGCGTCGATCTCGAGGACGTCGTCGTCCTCCGACTCGTCCCTGCGCGGCAGCCCTGCGTCCTGCAGCTCGATGTCGAAGATCGCCGACATCGCGCTGGTCGCGTCGCTTGTAACACTCGCGAGGACGTACTTGTGCACACGAGAGCTGGCTGGGAGTGGGCAAGTCAGACGCAAGCCGACGATCACCCTCGTGTCGCGCGCGCGCGACGTCAACGCGTCGAGGAATCCGACGGCGACGACACGCCGTACACGCGAACCAGCAGCAGCAGGCCGCCCAGCAGCAGGTACGAGCGGGGTGCGCGAGGACCCGCCGACGACCGTACGACGCGCTCAAGACTCGATCGCGGAGTGACGGGTGGCCGTGGCACTCGATTCGTGGAACGGACCGTACACCTCCTGTCGCAACACCACCGACCACGCCGCCGACCGCCGCCGCGACTCGCGAGGGAATGCGGGCTCGCGAGCCAATCGCGTCGCGCGTCGCCGCTCCCGCCACTCGCTCACGCGGCGGATTTGAATCATTCTCGAACGTTTGAGACCACTGGCATACGCAAGAAAATCGATTTCTAGTGAATTAACTGAGAATGTTACGTTTTTCTCAGGAAAAGCATTGAAATGGATGACATTGTCTGAAGACCTTTTCTCTTCGTGATAAATAGACAAAAAGTGAAAACTTCGTTGAATTTGCTTTTAACAAGAGACTTATATATTCTTGCAGGTTTTATAATCTTAATCGTGAGGGTGTTCACGTCGTAAATTTTACAAATTTATCATTACGTTAAAGCGTGCACGATGAATTGAAAGCGTTAAGAGACAACCCTGGTGGAAAAGATTTTCACAGAATTTTTAAGAATTTTACTAAAACTTTTATATTTTACATTTATAAAGATTTCTGAAAAATATTAAAAATTTTTTTTTTTAGATCATTTAAAGTTTTCTTCGAAAATCAAAAAATCCCAGAATATTTTCAAATTTACACATATTATGTATATAAAAATTCTAGAAAGACTTTTTTAAAAAAGAACGATAGCACTTTCCAAAAAGTGTTCCAATTTATAGACAAAAATCGAAGAAATTTTCCAAAAAGTTATAAGATTGTGATCAATTTATAAAAATTTTTTAATACTTCACAAGTTATAAATTATAAGAAATTCCGAAAAGTCATATGAAGAATTCTAAGAAAAATGACCAAAGAACACCTTGCGATAAGCATTCGTCAACAGTATATCAACTCTCGTCGCTCAACAATGAATATATGCCTGTCGATCTTTCATCACGAGATCTTTGTTCAGGCGATTTCGAGCCTCACTTCCCACACCCTTTGTTTCCGAGAGCTGTGGGTATCAAATTCTCCGAACGCAAATGCGTCATCATACGCTCGAATAAAGATCCCCGTGTGTCGCGGCCGCCACGCGCGCCGCGAGGCATTGTATATAGATCGCGCCGCGCGCGCTCCGCGAATTGTGCAACTTTGCGAAATCGCGATCGCATCGTCGGGAATCCGAGCGGGAAATCCGTATATTGCTCAACAAGGGCGAGATAATTGGTTATACAACGGATTCGTACAATTCGATGATTATCGAGGTGCAGGTAGTCGTTATCGCGCTGAACGTTATGATTGCGCGATGATGGTGCATATATTGTTACACGTCTCAGATAAATGCGGGAGATAACGTAGGCGGGTTACCTCCTACAGGCGATAGAATTTCATACGTTTGCCGTACGTCCCTCGTAATATAGGTATAGTCCCGCGAACTGCCGAGGAGTCCGAATTCGCCAAAAATGGTCGAGCGCCAGTACGTGCGGGGATACGAGGAGTTTCTCAAGTTTACCGACGAGAGCCGCACGCGATATGGAAATACGTACGATCGGATATACGTGCTGTACACCGGCACGAAGCTGCCGGACACCGGCGAGAGTTGGTGCCCGGACTGCGTGGAAGGTGAATATACTATTTTCTTTTTTCCGTCTCGACATAACCTATAAACTCTTCGAGTCTTGTCTCCTTCGGATTGTTGTGTTTACTGCAAAATCCGCCCTCTCCCCCTCCCCCAGAAAAAAGAATTCTCATCTCCTCGGAGAGCCAAGTCCGTCGGACAGACGAATTTTGCAAAGTGCGTGAATGTCGTCGGCGGAACGCCGACAAAAATACATATTACAGAATCTGCCAGCGGTATGCAATGTGGTACGGGTAGATTAACTGCAGAATTCGAGCAGAATATTTTACTGTCTCGTAACCTGGATGGTAAAACGATATGTGTTTCGTCTCTCGGATAAGTGAAAAATTTTGCAAAGTGCCCGCTGTGAACTTTGGCCGTGTTCCCCGACGATGTGCACGCTGAAGATCTATAGTGTGTGCACGTGACGTAAACTATATAGATTTTCTGACATTACACCTGTATCGAAACCGTGCCCACGAGTAATAGAGACGTCACTACGTGACGTCACTCGGACTACGTTCGTATACGTCATCGTTAATCGGATTTTGCAACATCTGTATAGTATTTTGCGTCAGTAATTATTAACGATTGACGTAAAATGCCGTATTACGTAGGCACTTGGGAGAATAATATAGTAAAAATATATAACAGGATCTGCTGTAGTAGAATATAACAATATAAATTGTCAAAGCCGATCGGAATTTAAAATACCAAATATAAAATATCAAAAACTATATCAACTGTCAGGATAAATTTTCCAAAGGGATTTATTTTATATTTCATAATTATTTAAATGATATATTCGCTCCATTGACCGCTGCGCATTCTAGAATTCGACTGAATATCAATGATGTTCAGATTTTGAAATATTGATAATAGCAGGAAATGATATGACCAATGATAAGAGACGTTTGTAGCATAAAATATCTGTTTCCTTAGCATTGCATTGAAAAACTTAGGTCGAGTTCTATATTGATTTTTGTATTGATTAGATATTACTAGGAAGTTCTTATCAAGCTATAACTATGAGATTATATATTTGAGAGAGATAGGTTTGAGATATCTTGGGTTCATTAGATTTGAGTAAATAATTTTTTATAATTATCTAAAATAATTTATGTATCATATATGTATAATGCAGGGGAAAATGAAGCATAAATATGTGTTACAATTGTATTTTAAGTTTATATCGGTGCTGCTTACTAAGCATTACCTCGTTTTTTTTTTCAGCTGAGCCATATATCGAAAATGGTTTCAAAGCAATATCTAAAGTAGAGACCATACTATTAGTGATAGTGGAGGTCGGTGACAGGCCATTGTAAGTATATAAAATGTTTCATAACTTCTACAACTGTTATTTTTATATAAATTATAAGTATTATGTAATAATTGTTATTTAATAATGTGTAACATGTATAACATATCGCTCATTTGTTGCAACAATGACATAGCTAAAAAATTGTCATTTTTTTTAGTTGCTCTTCAAAATAGAACGGAAATGTAAAGAAAAAAAAAAAGAACGCACTTTAAAAGGCACATTTATTCGTTTACAATCAATTATTATGTCAAAATCGTATTTAAAATGAATATTACAAAATTCTAATGTTTCAAATCGTTAAAATTTATTTTCTAAAAACTTTGTACTTTTTTAGTTGTGTCGTAGCAAACGAGCGATTACATAAAAGAGAAAACTTCCAAATCTTATGCTTTTATACGCTTTCCTAGCTGGAAAGATCCGAATTGTCCGTTCAGAACAAATGTTCATAGCAAGTTGAAAGTCTTGCCGACTCTAGCTAGATGGGGGACTCAGAAACGTTTAGAGGGTGATCAATTGCTGGATCCTGAACTTATCGAAATGTTACTGACAGATGGGGATGACTGAACGATTGTAATATAGGTACATCTTGTCTTTCTGAATTTTTCACAAAAAGTATATTGTATATCTTGATTTATAAGCGTATACGTAAACTACATATATTTTCGTATACAATTGTATTATACATATATTACCTATTCTTTTTTATAATCATCATTCCCCCTTCCGTTACCATGTTTCGAAAAGAGATATCACAACTACAAATAAACTACAATTTAACCAATAGGATATATACTAATAGGATTATTTTTTGTGCATTTCTACGCATAATTATTATTATAATAATCCACATAATCTTTTGAGCAATAAAGAAATAAGGAAAGAAAACGGCAAACGAGGAAATGTCAAATCTATCAAACAATCAAACAATCAAAATACTGTGATTAAATCTATATAAATTACAAAGAGTTTACCTCAAATTTATTACAATTACATTTCTTAACGTGACATTCTGTCGAAATTTTAGCTTGACCTGTTACAAATATAAAATATCAAGAGTCATCAACTGTTAATCCAAATTTTCTAAAAAGATTAATTTTATATTACATCATTGACGCCACTTCTCTCGCCGGTGGTAATACGCGTACAGAATAATGAACCTTCTTATTCCTCAGCATACTGTAGGTATTGTCGAAAACAACGGAATCTGAAAAAATAAAATTTATAGAATGAGACGTCGTTGTTGCGGAGCGTTGTTCGGGCGATATGGACTTACAAGTCGTCGGAGTTTCGCAAGTTAATACTCCAATTTCTTCCGATTGGTGGGACGCGACTCTCCGGATAGGTATAACTTCTGTCTTTGTGCCGTTAGTTGTGTCTTTTTTCAAAATCCCAAATTTGATGTCGTGACCTTCGCTTCGGAATTCCCAACTGAATACAGGAATATGAGTTGAAAAAAAGGATCTTCTCTTTTGATGTATTTATTGTAAAATATATTTATTACCTTAAGATGGAACCCACTTCAGGTGCAGAAATATCGAATTCTAACTTCCCTCCTTTTCGAACGACGACGGTAGTATAA
Organism: Wasmannia auropunctata; assembly: GCF_000956235.1. Lineage (NCBI taxonomy): Eukaryota > Metazoa > Arthropoda > Insecta > Hymenoptera > Formicidae > Wasmannia > Wasmannia auropunctata. Next base: position 89,722 of record NW_012027200.1, read on the forward strand.
TCCTCGCTTGGCTTATTGTCCATATTATGGTTAGTGTACAATTCTTTAGGTATCTTACCACCTTGGCAGACCTGGCAATAATTTCGACTATTATTTTTTGAAACGTACGCATGATATATTTTTGATTTAAAGAAAATCAAATTGATATGATATCAGATTTGAATATTATTCCAAAACGAATAAACATGTTGTGAAGCAGGCGAAATGTAAGAATTGACAATAAAAAATCGACTTTTTCGAGATCTTAGAATTTGTTTTCAACGAAAATTTGAAAAGAGATACTAATTTTAAATATATTAACATTTAACATTCGGGATCAATTAAGTCTATTATGTAGAACTTTACATGTTCTATTGAAGTTTTTACATTTGACCGGATATTCTGTGCTATGTGCATTCTGAAGGAAATTTAAATAGCTTACTTTTGTAGTGTATTTCGGATTGCCATCTGGATCTCTTAATGATCCACCATAATGGGCGGGTAGTTGATCCTCCGGCACGAGTTGAAGAATTGCTTCTTGCCACTTCAACGGTTCGCTTTTGTAGATTTGTATTTTCGACAATGTATAGTCGTCCATGAATCTTTTAACAACGGAGAAAGCAAAAGCAAAAACTCTTGGGGCTGTAACAGTATAATACAATACATAATGGTATAGGTATACTATTTTATATACAATGCATAATATTACATAGTAGCATAATAGTTCTCTTTTTCCGTTTCTAAAAGTTTTCCAAATAAGTGATAATATGTTGCAAACAAAATTCACGAGGGATCATTTCGAAAAAATTATTCTGTAATCTTTTACTTTACAATAACAACAATAATCTTTTTTAATAATTTTAAACAAGGCTGGCTGACACACACACACACACACACACACACACACACACACACACACAAATAATAAGAGAAAAAAGAACTAAATTCGGCCGAGATTGTTGATTGCTTAAGAATATTTTTAATTTTTAAATCTTTAAATTTCAGTTATCGTAAACTGCGCGATTACTGTCGATCTTTAAAAACACAAGCATAAAGCTAAAATAATATCATATATCTTCATTAAATATCTTCATTCAATGACGATGCTACGATGATGATTCGATGTTACAAGCATCTTAAAACACTATAAAGAACTTATTGCAAAACATATTTCCTCAGTCAGGATTCGAACTTGAAGCTTTCTGATCTTATCCGAGTGTCTTACTTATTCGACCAATTAAAAGTTCTTTACAATGTTTTAGTGATGCTTCATCCTCGAATGAAGATCAATTTAATAGGTATGTGATATTATTTTAACTTTAAATTGTGATTGCTTTCTTAAAGACCGACAATAGCGCGCAGTTGACGAGAACTAAGGTTTAAAAATTTTAAATATTAGGCAACCGACATCTAAACTCAATAGAGTTTAACTCTTTACCTCCTCATTATTTGTTAATAATTTTTTTTTTTTCGTTGTGCTCATTGTCAAACGAAAATCTAGAATAAATATAGAAAAAGGAAGAATTTGAAAGAAGTAAATGAATGAGGATTCACATTCCATTCATCGCAAATAATAGCGATTGACTTTCAAGGCAAGAAACCATTCGAATATTTTGACAAAAAATAATGAAAAAAGTTCATAATAACCGTAGGTATTTAGAATATGCATTTTGACAAAAAATAATGAAAAAAATTTATAATAACCGTATAGGTATTTAGAATATGCATTTTGACAAAAAATAATGAAAAAAGTTCATAATAACCGTAGGTATTTAGAATATGCATTTTGACAAAAAATAATGAAAAAAGTTTATAATAACCGTAGGTATTTAGAATATGCATTTTTCACAGATATAGTTATCATGCTGACTCATTGTTAGTTCCTGCGACTTGAATGGAAAATCGTATGAAATAGCATGAAACACGTTAAAACATATTTTTCATATTCGTATTTTATAAACAATTCTTTTTAAAAACAAATTTAATTAAAAGGCTTTTAACAATCAAATTAAAAGAGGACTCTCAATTATAAACAAAAAAATTCTAATAAAGAACAATGAGAACGCAATGCGATTAGTGCGCAAATAATATATGATTATTGTTACGCTGAAAATGTTTTGAAACTAAAACGTCTAATTATGATAGAACAAAAAGCACTTAAGGAATATTATATTATATGTATTATCTACGCGCTAACGTGTTGCAGCCGTTTTTATTTCTTTTTAGACAGATAATACATCAAAGAATATTTATTTCGTTGCAAGGAATAACGTTTGCAATAACAATAAAATATCACGCTAGTACGTTACGATTATTATATATTATTAAACTTACCGTTGATCATAAAGCACATCTTTAGAATTTCCGGATAGTTTGCCTCGTACATTTGGATGCAAGTGATGATCAGCTCGCCAGCTGCAACGGTACGCATTGATAAGGCAACAATAGAAAAGGAAGAGGCAAGATGCCCTAAGAAGAATTACGTCGACGAATAGAGTCCCAAATTTGCCTAATATTTTTACCTGGTTTCCACAAATACGGCTTAATATTAAATCCTTCCATGTCAAAGACAACAGTCACTTGATTGGCGATTTGCCCATGCGTTTTCGCTTGCTCCCTTGCTAAGTTCAAATAATAGTCTAACCATTTTATCAACGTTTTAACGAAATCCTTCTGTGTTACTACATGTAATGTTCCGTACATGTCCAAACCGGCAAAAGGTACTATGACAACTGTAAAAATAATATATATAAATAATATATATCATGCACATGCACGTGCGCGTGCACATTTACATATAGCCATATATTTAAAATTTTACATATATGTAACATTTATATGTATTATACATATAATATTTATGTAAATTTAAAATGTTATATATATATATACAGATACATGCATCATTTTCTTGCAAGTCAAGAGAATGTTTTATATATATTTCTATGTATAAAACATTCTCTTGACTTGCAAGGAAATAATGCATCTATTATAAATCTACAAAATTTACGATTTAAATTTAAAGGTTAATTTAAAGAAATATTTTTGTCGTCTCTAATAAGTACGCGTGTAACGAGATTTATGTATTAAAAGTTTAATTATGAAAAACAACATTACAGAATTGTTTTTTATTGAATAATCTTATTAAGAATATTATATAGAAATCATAAAACTTTTAGATAGATATAGCATAATAAAATATGTAAAATAAAAAAATAAGCACATTTTTCCGATCTCAAGTCAATTTTCATGATTTTCTTAGGTTTGAAAATCTTTTTTGCTTTTTTTTATTATACTTTCTCTATTTTTTATACTCATAATATAAAAATATTAAATAAACGTTCAATATATTCAATGCTATAACAAAAACTCGACACAATTAAATGATAATTTTATTTCGTTGGCTTTAGATTTGTGAACATGCAGGAATAAAATGTGATTAAAAATTGTTCTCATTGCGCGCTATCAGACAAAACTTTTGATGCAATTTAATTTTTAATAGCTTTCGGTAATCTAGTTTTAAGTAAAATAAAATAATTGTTTTAGTTAAAAAAACTGGAAAACATTCGAATGAAAATAATATTTCTTATCATGAGAGGGAAAGAAAGAGAAAAAAAATCGCAGGAATTACTTAAAAAGGATATCACACTTCGAAGTTGCATAAAATCGCGGTCATGGTCTGTTACATATCTTTTGCAAAGGAAAAGTAAATTCCCGAAAGTTGGATGAACACCTTGACCGGGTTCTTTTTTTTTTTTTTACCAAAATACTGATATTGTGTTTCAGACTCTAAAGTGTGTCAGATTTATTGTTACGTTGAACAAGACACGAGCGCTTCTGAAGAAGAGATATTTATTTTTATCGTCATATCTTATATTAATTAGTAAATAACAATTAAGTTTAAAACAACTCGCAGATTTAAAGACACAATACTGCCTGTTACAAAAGAGATTTTACCTGGTGCTCCATCTTTGTCGAATCCGCTTAGTCCGTGAGGCAGGTAAGTTTTCATTACTTCGGGAATTTCCCAGTTATCCAAATTATCCCATTGTTTCCGCCATTTTAACGACTGCAAACAAATATTTTCCGTAAATGTTTGTTGTGTATTTCATTATTGCAGAAGATAATGCATAATCAAAATTATCAATGTTTTTGATATATATATTTTCGATTGCTATATTGCACCGATAAATCTGATTGTATCTTTAATATCTTTGATATTTTGAGTAATATTTTATGATAACATCTACAATGTGTACGCCCGTCTTTTTTATTTTCATCAGATTTCAATAAATCTTAAAATTTAATCAGGAGATTTCTCTGCCACTCGTATTTTTTGCGCAACAGCGTGAAATTAAAGATGTAACAGTATAAATGTAATGTAACGTTCGTATTACAATACGACATGAAGTATTTCCGTGTGGAATCTTTTTTTTTCTTTATAAAAAATAACGTATTTATGCATTGCTGTGAAAGTTAAATTTCTCCTGGAAAAACTGTAATAGGCTTATTGAAACATAAATAAGTCAGCCAATTATTGCCTCACTTGACTCACTCAAAAGAAATGATAGCCGAAAAAAGTTATGTTATATTTTAAGTAAATTGATGATGTTAATTAAAAAAAAGAAATTTTATAAAATTAAAATAGTGTGTCATCAAAAGACCTTATCGTAACACAAATAAGTTAAAAACACAATTTGAATTTAGTATTAAAAGTATATTATTAATATAATTTAGTTCAAAATTATTATTGTTGAATTTATTATTAAAAATATCACATATTTGATTCAGTGAATGCTTGTGACGGAAACTCAAAAGAATGTTATTGTTCCGTGCTATTTTTTTCCGTATATGTAATGTCTGTATATAAAAGAATACGGCTTGTAGGTTTGTATGTTACGGTGTAACATGTGCCGTTGGAGAGACTTTAGTCGGTGTAAGATGTTCGAAGTCACGCCGACAGTAAAAGAAATATTTCTCACGATTTACGGGTAACGATTTCAGGAATAACAGGGTTTCACGCGGAATAGAAAGTGAAAAAGGTAATTTCCTCTGAAGAAATTACTTCGGAAGATACTTAGCCGCATTATAAATCCCCCGGTTTTCAATCATCGTGAAACTTCACGACATGAGAATACGGATGACGGTGACTTCGCGAACGTGCTGCAGAGGAATCGGCACATTACTTTCGACTTGCAAAACGGCACGTACTGAGAACAACTTTCTATTTCATATAAAACATCTTCGAGAACAAAAAAGCGGAACTGTCGACGGCAAATCATAATCCTTAACATCCGATACGAACCCGGAACGGTACTTTCTTTAATTTATTCACGCCAGAATTATCTATGATTATTTGGAATGACGTTAGCGAATTATTTAGTTGTTACTTATCTATGAAAAGATTGTTAAATTATTGTTTTGACATTAATAAATTGTAAATTGAATTAATTTTATTAAACATATATATACAACATTAATAAATCCTAGTTATTATTTAAAAAAATTTTTATAAAAAAGAATTTCCATTTTTCTATTTTGCTTTGTTTGATTTTGATGCTTTTGAAATAACGTATCTATCGGACGAGTATCTATCGGAAGCTGGATCGAGATGACATCTGTCTCGACTGTCATTCAATTTCAATCGATGGAACTCACTCGCAAAAATGATAAAGATTTCTCAATGCGCGACAACAAAAGAAGTCTATTCTCAGGATGCAGCGAGCTGTGACGCGACTCACTAAGTTTACGCCTGCCGCGTTAATATTTAATGACTCGCGAGTAATTCACGTGGCAGAGAAATTTAAAAGGCTTCGGTGACCATATCCGGAACGTGTTTCACCAGACTTTCTCAATTGGATTCGCTTGCGTTTCATGTAATGCGAATAATGAACCTAATCTGGGGGAACGGAGGTCGAAAACGTAATCGATGCAACCGTCCGGAGATGTGTAATATAAAGTATGCACATGCACTTTACGCTCTATCATATGTGTATAAATACGAGAACGTCGGAATATAAGATTTACGATTGTGATATCTCTTAAAATCATGTTGTTACACGATTACTTACGTCCCTCAGCATTTTTTCCGCCGCGGTAGGATCCCATTTTCTTGCTAAAAAGAAAAAGAATAGAAATTTATTCAACTCGCATGGCAAATAATATTCTATGATACATTTGTGAGAATCATTATTTTTTGAATTATCGATGAAAAAGTTTTGCTCTATATGTCTACAATATTTAATGTAATTTGTTAAAGGCATTAAATATTTAAACAAGGATGCGAATATTGATGTGAAAGCATCATCGTTTTTCGTCATTCATTTGGTGATAGGTGAATCTTACAATTCGCGTGACTCTCAGGATTATTTGGACAGGACTGGAAACAACTATAATAGCCGATAATTTCGAGTTTCCGTAATTCTATTTCAAAACAGTTTAACAACTTTGCTAGATATCGTTTCGAAACACAGACACGCACGCGTACGGAAACAAGCAAAAGACAATAGTCGTCACGTCAATTAGGTCTCCACATGAATATTTCTCACGATGCGACTGCGTGACTGCGATATGTACACATAATGCAGGATAGCATTTATCGAAGTCACGGAGCATATCTTCTTAGATAGTATTAATTGGTTATCAGGAGGAGGGGGGAGGCAAAGAACCATACCTCTCAACCAGCGAAGCAGAAAGTGGTCGTCGTGGTGCGGTTGTAGGACATCTTGCACGGACCGTCGGAACTGCACAAAAAGAATAGAAAGGAAATATAGATCTCTTTTATTTCCTCTTTACATTGTATAACATTATTATTATCAGAAGCGCTCACGATCGCACAATCTTATGATTTGTGATACAGTTATATTATAATTTTATTTCATTTATAAATCACGAGGAACAAAAATACTTTACTGGTGCAAGATGCGCACATACACATTGCAAGTGGCCGTTATCTATTTTCGTAAAAACAATACTTTTATTACATAAAGAATTGTGTTTTTCCAGAAACAGTGGCACGCTTTGATTTTGTACGTTCTGCGTTTTTTTTTCTGCGCATGCAATTCTTAATTATAATTTACAGGAAATATATGCCATCGCGTTGATGCATTTATAAACGCGAGGAAGTGAAACTTCCTGATCGCTTCTGTAATTATCAATGTTACCTCCGTGAACGAGAAAAGGTCCGTATATTGACTCTTGTTACATTATTATTAAACTATACTCTAATCGAAGTGTACTTTCACTCAAATCCGTAGGAAATTCATAGAGAATGCAGTTGATGGTAACATTAATACACGCACACACACACACACCCTCTCTCTCTCTCT
>NW_012027200.1:98267-110979 GCF_000956235.1 Wasmannia auropunctata
ATGATAAATTTCTTATTATATTCAATGAGGAGCGTTTAAATTTAAATAAAGGATTATTAAAACGATTAAACGAGCAAATCAGGGTTCTCCGTGCATTTTCAGCAAATTTTATCCTGCAGAGAAATGTGTGTTTGTATGCGAGTGTACGTCGGTCGAAGTTAATGATATTGTTTGTAGGTGCTCGCGTAACGAGCGAAAAGTTTCTTTCTTCCACGCCGTTTCGAACGTAGCGTCGAGCGTGAAACACTAATGGGAAGAAACATAGACTCTAATCGGATCTCGTAGACTCTATCAATGTAGCCTTTCTTTTTGCTGCCTTTCTTTTAGGCGCAAGAAATAATCTAAAAAAAAAGTTAAGACATTTTGACAATGCCTATATTAATTTTTACGGTGCTAACTATATTCGTATATTTAGGAAGGTTCATCGAATACTGATTGTGAGTAAAGGTCGCGCATATTTGATCTTTCTGTTACCAACTACAGAAAAAATCTAGACACTAAGCGAAACGATAATAATTACGGTAGTAAAAATGCAGTATTTTTTTTTTGATACGATTTTCTTTTGTCTTTTACACCGAGAACAAGTTTCTTAAAAATAGGAACAGGATATAGAAATTGAGGCTTTATCGTAAAGAACTTTCGTGAAAGTAAATTACGAAACAAATATAATAGTTTTTAGGAAAAAAATCAAATTACGTAAAATATTGCAATTTGCAACAAGTTATAGAAAGTATCAGAAGTGCACTGTGAAGCAACATTGCTTTACAGTCTGTTATGATGGCTTCGTTATACGGAACAATAAATTCACAGCTTTGGTAAATAAAAAGTTTACGCGGTTTTGTAGTGAACGTCATACGCATCTAACACGCGATGAAAACATCGTGCATATTTTCCACGAAATTTATACATTCAATACCATTAAACATTTTCATTTGAATTGCATATGACGTTAGAAACAAGGAAAAAGGAATAGTTTTTATTGATTATTGATGATATTATTCTAATACGAGAAATTATGGAGCGTGATAAAAGTTTTTCCTGATCTCAATTCGCAATACGTTACATAAAAATAACTTCAATGCAAGCTATCCAAAGATATTCTTTTATCAAGTCGATTTTTAGAGATATTATAAATTTAAGTTTTGTTAAGTTATTGAACGCGATTTTAGAAATAACGAAGTTAATCCCATTTTATGAATTATAAAATGTAAAAAAGGCAAAAAAATTAATATAAAATTATTAAAATTATTATAAAATATTAACAATACTAACTATAAATTTTTTTAACAAGAATGTTCGTGAAAATAAATACTATGTGAAAATACTTCTATAAGATACTTTTAAAGATAGCTTACGTAAAAAGTCTTTATATTTCTTAAAACAGGCTGATAAAAAAAATTCTGACATCCTTGAAAAAAATAATACCCATGCAGTCAGTATAATTCGGGAATGATTTTCAATGTACTAACAAGTTAATATTTTTTTTTATTCATTGTTAATTTTTATTTTATTAATCGTTTACAATTTTTATTATCAATTGCCAAGATTTCAGTTGCAAAGATACTTCGATGACTGCATAAAAATGAATTTCATTTTTGAAATTGTATCACATTTACTAGATTTTGCGTTTCTTACAACACAACCAGTTTTCTGCTACTCTATCTCGTATATCATCGTCGATGACTTTTATTGCAAATTTCTACTGCTTTACTACAAGTTTTCACGACATTTCGTACGGTTGCTTCATCCGAAGGAATCGAGCTGAGGAAAAGTCATTTTATGCATATGCACGTTCGCGAGAAGTATCTTGCACCATTATTTTTGCACCAATGTTTGCGCCCGATGTCGTAATTTGAGACGGCGGATTTACGTATGCATTGAGGACCCTTTTAAAGTGTGTCGCGAGATTTGCGTGTGCCCGATAGTCTTCAGTCGCGGGGCCATGACAGTCTCCGGACATAGCAGATGAAAGTGTCGTCACATCGTCACTGTCAGCGCGACGTTTTTCTTTCGATCAACAGGCAAAAAAAAAACAATTTAACTAGTCACATTAATACGTGTCAGAGTAAATTAAAACCAAGGCGAGAAAACTTGAAGTATTTTTGCAGACAAGTTAAGTTGTAAATCTTCTCATTAACATCTCAAGGTGCACTCGTGTCACGTACAAAGTTTTATCCCTTTTTTTTGTTAGCGACGCATTTATATGTATAATTAGATGATAAATTTCTTATTATATATTCTTATTATTCAATGAGGAGCGTTTAAATTTAAATAAAGGATTATTAAAACAATTAAACGAGCAAATCAAGTTCTCCGTGTATTTTTAGCAATTTTTTCTTTTAGAAAAAAAATTGTTTTAGTATTGACAAACGAGATTGTGCAGATCGAGTTGAAATCGGCGGCTCTTTTCTTACGGCGCAATTGGAAAATACCATCGCCGATCTCTTTGCGATCCGCTGCAACTCGCTGCTTGAAATAAGTGCTCGGCTGCTTACCCGTAGATTGGCTTACTACCCATTTCAGATATCGGAGGTGAATGATCACCAGGTTGCAACCGGAATGAAGCAATCTCTCTACGCGTGCATTGAAGTCCTTGCAGTATATCGTGCATAACGAAATTTTTAACCCTATTGAGAAATCGCGTCGGCATATCTGGATTACATTAACCTGATTCCCTTGAGAAAATCTTCCGAATTATACTCGCTGCGTGGGTATAATTTTTTTCAAGGATTTCAGATTTTTTTTTTTTCTTTTAGCAGTCTGTTTTAAGAAATATAAAGACTTTTTACGCAAGCTATATCTTTGAAAGTATCTTATAAAAGTATTTCAACATCGTATGTATTTCCACAAATATTCTTGTTAAGAAAATTTATAATTACTAATTAGTATGATGTTTTGTAATTAAACTTGTTTCTCTTTTCAATATTTTAGGATGGGGCAGGTCTGGCAAAAATGTTTTCATTACATAAAAAAATAACTGCTTTATTCGATTTCCCATCTTGTACGCGATTTTTTTTTTATGTGATTTTTGACGTAAGAATTGATATTAATATATCAATTTTTATTAATATTAATATATTATTAATGTTAATATTTTTATTAATATCATTATATATTAATTTTTACATCAAAAATCCTCATTAAATAAAAATCTAGTTTTTGCTTTTTTGTTTCATCAAGAAAACGAAATATAGATTGCTTATGTGAATTTCAAAAGAAGTTGTTCGCACGATTAAATTTACTGCATGCCTCCGACTGATCATGAATGTCAATATAATCCACCAACTATATTTATGTGCATGCTTGGACATAATTAAATTGTCAATTTGTCAACTAAATATTTCCAATAAATCTTTTATATTAATGAGATAACTATTATGACGCTACTACGTTGATATACACAGTCTATATCAAAAGTATCCGACCACATTATTTAAAGAAGCCAATTTCTCATGATGTGTGTGTGTGTGTGTGTGATTTTTGATTTTAAAATTTTAATACCTTTTGAGACCATAAATCTATTCTTTGTAGTTGAGCTAGTGTACACTCGTTGTATTTAAAGTAAAATAAATATATACCTATTTGTCGTTTGGCGAAAGCGAGATAGAAAGTTTTAGTCCAGTGTAGCGACAAAGAATAGGTCTCATGGTGTTCGCTCGTTCCATTATTTTTCTTGACGAACATCAAAAACGTACTATCACTTTTGGTGTCACAGCAAATAAATAATATATGTAGAGAAGAAAATATAATTTTACAGTTGGAAATAAAATTTCAAAAAAATAATCTCTATTTTAACAGATAACCTTTAGTCACATATATAGCCTTGTAGGGGAAAAGTTCGGAAACTTTGAGGATAGACTGTGTATGTTGTATTATTTACGTGATATATTTATATCTTTATCGACTTGGTAGACGTTTCCGGACTGAATCTGAACACGCATATTTGTTGAAATTATATATGGAAATACATATATGTATAGTGAGCTTTATCGCATACACTATTATCGTATCATTTTTACGTGTGAATTAAACAGAAGATAATGTGCAGAAACTTGTGAATAATAAATGCGCGTTCTGTTCAAAACTATGCAACATAGACGTAACATTCTTTTCGCATTCTTTAAACACTGTAGCATAACATTTTTTTCTTTAGTTCGATATATTAGATGTTATGTCTGATGTCAGAATGAAATTTTAATGATTATCGATGTTTACTCATTTCTCACAAAGATTCACGAAGAAATATCTCTAGACAAAAAATTTTAATCTTTCAAACAACCCTGTCATTTATCTTTAAAAGAAATTAAAAGCGATAGCTTTGTTAGTCTGCAAGTATTAATCATACTCATTTCGAATGATTAATATTAACTTATGGAATCATTGAACTTTCGCAATTTACTGGAACTCGAGACAATAAGAATGGATATATTTTGGATATATTTTATTGTAAATATATATATTGTAGATAGATGTAGCTTTTAAAAAATTATAAAATATTATCTCGTTCATCTATTTTATCTTTTCTAGTAATTATACGTATGCATCCGTCGCAGATTTTAGAAAAGATAATATTCGCATTGCTCGTAAATAAAATTAAATACAGAATATATTTTTTGTCTTTATACATATTTATGTTGTTCGACAAATAGTACATATAAATTTTCCGATAAATAATAATATTTATTAAAAATTAATATTAAAATTAGTTTAATAAATGTAAAAGATTTTAAAATTCATTTGCTTATTATTTATAATTGCGCAAGATAACTCGCATTACAAACAGGAAAAAATCAATTCAAGAAGAATCATTAACGTCAATGTTTTAAGATTCATATACTTTTTTAATTTTATATTATAACCGTGATAAATAATGTTTTAATATGTTAATAAGGTTCTGTGCTTGATTTATGATGTTTTAAGACTGTACAAGAACGAACTATATGAATACCAATTCAAGTATTATAAATATCACTTTTTTTATACAAAAAAATCTATCTCATTTCAGTCTGTTATTGTCTAGTGTTTTTCATAAAACTAGTTAAAAGAATATGATAAAATAATGCGCTTATATGGTGAAACTTTATTAATTTTTGAGGTTTTTACGAGAGCAAGATTAAGAGAAAAAGAGAACGAGAGCAAAAGAAAGCAAGAGAACTTCTAAATTTTTTTAGATAATTTATATTTTTGGACTTACCTTCATTAATGCAAATCGCTGATCGTCCGCCAATTTCAACGACATGTTTGCTTTTGTTTGAGCACTGTTAAGAATTTAATCGTAATGTCCTTGCAGTTGTAGCTTATCTCTTTCGCAGCAGATTGTTTCTTAATTTGAAGATCTTCGCGGTTGATCTTTATACCCACGGCTACAGATTAAAGAAGATATATATATAAAATCACTATCTCGTATAACATATATCTAATCGTATTAATTATCTTGAAATTTTTATCAAGATGTGTGTTCACGTGTACAGTTGTACTTTTGTACTCTTGCGATTATTCAGTTACGTGATATTCATAATAATAATTATTGTTATAACAACATTTTGGCATTTAATCACACGAATTTTTGAATCGATAAACTGTGAAGTTTGCATCGATTAACACTAAAGCTTAAGGAAAACGCGCAATTCACGATTACTCCTAAAGTGGATTGTGAAAGTCAATTACTCACATGATTAATTATTTTCTTCCTTAGACTTCAGCTAATCATATTATATGCATATATTCACGGTTAATTCAAAGTGTATTGTGACAACGTTTCAAGGAATAAGATGAATATATATATATATATATATATATATATATATATATTATTGTGCTTTCAATTATAAGAATTATCGACAATCTATTGATTGCTCCAAAACGAATGACTGTAAAACTTGCATTATCATTATGAAATCACATGGTTGAACTGCACCTGTGATTTTTTAATGCATATTGCATATATTCATTGAATATTTGTATAGACGAGAAAATAAATAATTACAGCATTATACAACGCTTATCAATTAAAACGCACGCTAGGTGTAGAATTATTAAATCAACAACGTGCGTCGTATTTGTATTGATTGAGATTAAAGTTTAAAAAATTACGCAACTTATAACTATCTTCTAATCGTTAAGCAAGTAGAATACGAAGGCAAAGTAACTAGTAAGCGCATGATTAATTATTTTGTTTTTTGAACTTTGCAGTTTATAAAACATGATGTATGCATAAACTGAATTTATTCAAAGTGGTTCCATCGTGCCAATCAATAAGACATGAATGTAAATGTGCAATGTATTACTGTTCCTTCATGACAACTATTGATTGTTTCAAAACGAATGGCTAATGTCACACTATATACGTTTTATTATTAGATTACGTAATTAAACTGCAATGTTGTGATTTTCATTGATTATTATTATATTTGAATGCGCGAGGAAATTAAGTTTTCTAGAACTCCGTTTAATTGTATTTTAAGTTCGTGCTCAGTTCTAGATATACGAACTTACAGTCGCGAGCATTTATTTCCCGAAGCATTTATTACCCGAATAAAGTACGTATTGTTATATCAAATAATCGATTTCAATAATCGATTTTCTTTTGAACGTTAGTTCCTATGCAACATTTGTGCAACAAGTAACAGTGAATGCATTCGCCTTCGATGTTCGTAGATATGAACCCATCATTATCCTAATCATTCGAAACTGTTTTGTCCTCGATAAAATTTCCGGCTAAACGGAATTTGCAGTAAAAAACTCCGTTCTAAAGAATAAATTATATTTTGTAGAATTTGAACTAAAATTATCACTAACAATTATCATTATTTTTACGATTTCCATCAATCTATAAATGAAACAACATCTAATCACAATATTTAGAAACAATATAATATCTAAAAAAAGGGTGATATTCTATGTACATTCTAAGTACATTCTAGTTAGAAATAATTAGCTAGAAATAATTATCGAATCTACGTCGAGCAACGATAACTCTAATTCATTGACGTCAATTCGACTAATTATTTCTAGTTGAGTAGATATTAAGACAATCTTTCGTGTCATTACACGGAAAGAACGATTTTGCGGGAAGGTCTAAAAATTTTGCTAGATCATAATTAATTTTGTTGGACTGTCAAAAGAATGTTGGAAATTCGAACTGTTAGAATATCAAAACGTTTTTGTAGCAATGCTCATCATTTTTGAGTTTTCCAACAAAGTTACTTTGATGATCCGAAATTATTTTCAAATCTGTACCCAGCAAAATCGTTCTTTCCGTGATTGTGACATTATCACTTGTCAAATTATAGCGCGTGAATAAGATTTGCAAAGTAGTTAATCGATATAATATTTTAGAAGACACACATCCCGTCTTTTACACACGTAATTTTCGTAAATCTTTTTCCTGCGGGTCTATATTACTCGAGTTGCCGTTCACAAGCGCGTTCTTAACGCTTACCGAAAACACCGGTGGCAAAAGTGCTCGCTAAAAATCAAAAGTTGTATCGGAAATCGCGAGGTCAGTTCTCGAAGATATCGGAGATCGGTCGAGATCGGTGATACTTTATTCACTCGGCGCACATGAATCCCGGGGGACCACCACCTCGGACCCGCGATCGCGACTGCTCGGCGTCGACTGTGCTCAGGTCGATGCCGCAACAGGTGTCTTGTCCGCGCGGCGACCGCGATTGCCGCGTGTGTGCGTTCGCCCGCTCGCGCGCGCGTCCGCCCGCTCGTGCTTCTATACGTCCACACGCGTCTCCCTTTACTCGATCGCGCTCGCGAAGGTGAGATAGGTGTATCCGCGACGTGTATCGCGGGACGAACGGCACCGGAGAAATGGTACCGCCGCGGCTTGCTCTCGACGATGGCAAGTTTCCAAACGCGCCGACCGCCCCACCATCGTGTCTACCCGCCGTCCCCTGCAGCCATCACCTTCGTCGTCGTCGTCGCCGCGATGTTGCGGCGGAGCCTGATGGTGCACCGCGAGAAGAGCCGCGCGCGGTCTCCGGATCGCAAACTCGTTCGACCCGGGCTCCAGTTTCCTGACCCGCGCGATCACCAGTCGCGTTTCGACATCGCGACCGGACGCAGGCACGTAGGACGTTAAGCGTCTATCATACCGTCATCACTACCACCACCATCACCATACCACCGTCGTCGTCACCGTAGAATGAGGTCCATGCGGCCGGTGCGACGCGAGTGCACCGTGTTCTGGCGACGATGCAGCGCCGAGTCCGAGCTCGGCGTGTGCGCGGCGTTCCGTGAGTAAGCCGCCGTCTCTTGATGAAGAACGCCTCCTCCTCATCGTAGCGCGTGTCCCAATCTCTGAACCATTCCTCAGGAATGAACGACGTCGATGCTTCCTGATCTATTTATTATGAGCGTACTCTGTACTAATATCCCCTGTGCGATGTGAGGCAATAATGAATTTCGCGCATTTTTATTGTCTGGCTCGCTACTAATTTGAGAAATTACGAGTGTTTTTTGTCGCGCTTTAGAATGCCGTATATCAGAGAGTTCATCTTGAGGATTTATAGTCTGCAGCATTCAGTGCTGTAAATGCTATCGCGTTTTAATTTAATTTGTTTGTTTATTTCATATTTGAACTCATCCGCAATCGCGAATCGCGCGAGTTCTTAAGTTTATCATGCCAAAACCATTATTTTTTAGCTCCGACTTTCATGAGCGCGGGCATTTAAAAGTCTCCCGTTTGCCAATCTTTAATCCGAGAGGTCATCGTAAAAAAAAAGAAACGTATTAAATTTTTATGATTGTAAATTGATCTTTACGTCGGGAGAAATCGTAATGCGATGTGACTTCAAGGTCAGTTTAAATGCCCGAGCGCGGCGATGTAATCGTTTCTCATTTCGTTGCAATCATATAATACGATTCTCTGTAATGGACGATTCAGACCTGATCCGCACATAAGTGGAAATTTTCTAGTCGATTCTACGAAGTAGTAGGCAATCAATTCACGTGCAGCTCTCTATCGCGCTTTTACTGGTGACGTGAATTGCGTCGTGAGCACGAGCGAAACGAGACACCACTATATACGTTTCATTAACTCGGCGACGATCGAAATTTCCCCGAACGTGGCATGTTTACTAGATTAGATTGACACGTGACAGACAAAGAAAAGTAAAACTAAAAGTAAAACTCACGATCGCCTATATCGATCAACCGAGGCTTGTACGTAGAATACAGCTGATTGCGCTTGATCGTATACTGGCGGAACCAGCAAGTCATTGCTATCGTATTCTTTCAGTAGATTGCAGCGAGTTCCTTTGTTAATTTTCTTCTTTTTTTTGTTGATTGTATCGTGAACTAAAGTATCGTATTACGCGAGATAAAAATACGAAATCTCTTTTTTTTCGTCAACGTCAAATGAAGAAACGTTCTTGTGTCACGTGAGTTAAAAAACACAAATACACAGCACGATACATTGCAAAAAAAGAAGATGTATTTTTTCCGTTTTCTTTCGAGCCAAACTTTAATTCTCTAATTCGTACATACATGCGGAGTCATTAATGATTCAACACATGAATTTAGAGTCAAAGGTGCACATACACATTTCCCGTGTATGTGTATATACGTACATACACACTTTGATAAGTGTCAAGTTCACGTGTTAACTAAAACTACTGTGTTGCATAACACATTGCGAAAAAAAAAGAAGATTAAACCATTTATCTTCTTATTTTATATTTGTTTTTCAGTTCAAAGCTTGATATATTACAATCTACATACACGGAAAGAACGATTTTGCTGGAAGGTCTAAAAATTTTGCTAAACAGATCTGAAAATAATTCTTGTTCAATCATCAAAATAATTTTGTTGGAAAGTCAAAAATGATAAGCATTTTTAACTTTCCAACAAAATTCTTTTGATATTCTAGCAATCAGTTTGACTTTCTAACAAAATTATTTTGATTGTATAACAAAAATTATTTTTAGATTTGAATTCAGCAAAATCGTTCTTTCCGTGTATGTACAGAATCATTGATGCTACGTTCACAACACATTACGTAAAAAGATAAAAACACTTATATTTATTAATAGTTTAGCGAAACTTGATTATAATCCATCATTCCATATATACATACAGATGAATCATTAATGGTTTAGCGCATGAGTTTAGATGCATATCCAAACATATACACACTTCCTACATACGTGCCAAAATTCATATGTTAAATATTAATAACATTTTTTTGTATATCCAGACAGCACAAAAAGATCAAAAAGAACTTTGTAGTCGTGTCATCAATTTTGAGGATCATTTTCAGATGCAAAATAAATTCTTTTTCTAAAAATTATATGAAAAAGAATTCTTTTTGACACCTGAAAATTATCTCAGAATTGATGACATATAATTGAATATACGATTGAATACTTTTTGAACTCTGTGTACTGTCTGGGTATATACACTTCACAAATTTCGAAATTCAGAGAGCCCGGTGGAACCGCTGTTAACATTTATTAATATTTAAATTTGTTATTAACATACTGCGCTTGATTTTAACAGAATAATATTACATAATGTAAAAATTTCTTTTTCAAAATTTGTTTGCATCGACGTGGTACGTGATATTATTTCGTAGAAATTAGTTTACAAACAAGAGATGAAGATGCATGTGATAACGAGCGTACCTACCTAATTGACCTCGTTAATTTGATTTCATCCGTATCCATATATCACTTTCTTTGTCCCGTTTTTTTTTCCGACTGCACAAATCCGTTATTCTCTAACGAGGGCTTGTACCGCAATAACGACGGCGCGTACAACTGGTGGCGTTATCTGTCGGCAAATGCGATCACTTCTTTCACGTTAACTCGGAACGCGCATCATTTGACTTCCGTACATTTCGAATCCGATCACTTGAAATTTTCACGAATAAATGTGTCAAACGCGCTCGGACTCGTAGCAACAAATGATACAATCGAGACGCGAAAATTCAGCCGTTTGCTATTCTCATTTTTTTTTTTTTTAATATAGAACTTCAAGTTACATAAAACGACTATGCAAATGACAAGACATGCCGTATTTAGGTATCATAGAGAACCGCACCGCGAATTTGAAGTCTGTTATATTGTATGTTCGCTTAAATACGATAACACGTTCTGTCCACACGCTCGAGCGTCGTACTTACAGGGTCATTAATGCTTCAACACGTGACTTTGTGTACATATCGGAACATATGTGCGTATAATATTCTCCATGTAGTACATTTCAATAAGTGCCTAAATTTTACTTGCTAAAACACCAATGACTCCGCGTGTATATGTACACTTATGAGAACTCGACGAAACTTTATTAATTATTTAATAATCACTTGGTTAGATTAAATCTAAGTGATTATTGACTAGTGAAATAGTTACTTGATTATATTAATCTAACCAAGTGATTGTTTCAGCCGATATAATTGCATCAAAATGTTTAACTTCATAATTCGTCGAATCTGATATATCCTTCTTTTCACGTGTCAAACAATAAAAACTATCGACAATTATAATAATCTACTTTAATGAAATAATGCAGCATATGTTATTCGATGAGTTAATCATCGAGTAATGATACCTGCATTATTTTATATTATGAATGTAATTATTAATATTTTATTGGTTACGGAATAACACTGCTTACAGATCAGGAATACCACGAATTGTACAGTTAAAAATTTTGCTTCAATATATTCACTGCCGTGTCATACGTGTCATTCATACAATATGTGATTCATACTCCTTATTTTCGAGAGCGTCTTGTCATTCAAATATGAATGACATCAAATTCTCAGGAGAATTGATGCCTCGTGAAAGAAGAACCCATTCAACGGTGTTTTGTAAAGAAAATAATGAAAGGAGGTGAATTCGAGATTCTCAGGAAATTCATATTCATTTTATATGAAATTGAGTATCATGTATAATGTATGTACGAATGTATCACATATAAATACCGTGGCGGTCGACGTGTCATTAAGTAATTCTGTCGATTGAATTAATCGAACTTTCGCTTATGACATGATCTTTATCGAAAAGATGTATAGAATATTGTCAATCTTTATTTAATTGCAAATCGTCGAAAAAGTCAATGAAAATTGAGATATAACGTTGGGGCGTAAACTAATATCTCCCGCGCGAGTAATTGCGTTAAAAAAAAAATCACGCAAGCAATGTGGACTTAATCGCTAATTAAATTCATTGGAATTCGGTTTGAGTTATTTTAATATGTCGCTTCGAGTTGCAAAATCTCAAGCAACAAGTCATCGTGACATCAAAATGATTTAATAAAAGTCACCTTTCGATCGGTTATGAGTCATTTTGACGATACAGTGACCTGCTGTTCTGCTTGGGACTCCACCGTCGTATGACAGATGACAGATAGTACACAACGCTATAGCGCGCCACTGCAAGTGCCGCATCCATCTATATACTCGGCGAGTTCGGAGGGTGATCGGGGGGAGTTGCGGCGAGGAAGGTCGCGACGCGACCGGAACGTGACGCGTCGATCAGTGGCAGTGGCCTCGACGTGGTGCGAGACTTGCGAGAGTGGTTCCTTCCCACAGTTTTCGCGAGCCTCCAAGTCGCGTCGTGGCGAGATCGAGAGGCGCCTCGCCCGTGCGGGGCGGATCACGCGACGAACGCGAAGCATGCGAATCGGGCGATCGTGTCCCTGCATCGGCAGCATCGGCACCGTCGAACGTCGTCGTATCCCCCGCGACGAAGGAGCG
>NW_012027200.1:111251-118581 GCF_000956235.1 Wasmannia auropunctata
GTCATATCTCGAAAAATGACAATTTTCAGTTATTCAGTTGGAAAAGATGGATTTTGGCGTGTACTTTTATCTGGTGATGAATAACTCAAAATTGTCAATTTTCGAGATATGACACTGTTGCAGCAATACCGCGATATGTAGGTATACGTGATGCGGTAGTAAATGTATTAGAATTTATGCGACTTCGTAGGATAAATATGACTACGAAATATTGATCTTCCATTTATGTATTATGCATACTTTTATAATGAATTTTTTAAAAAAGAAAGAGGGGAGAGAGAGAGAGAGAGAGAGAAGAACAGAGTGTATTTATGTCAGTTTTATTTAGTATTAATATATTCTTTTATATATTTGGAGTAAACTGCTTAGCGAAAATTTCATAGAAGAGGATTTATTTATTCAGTTATTTTGTGACATTTTGACTTAAAAGCTGTTGAAAAAGATTTTAATAATTAACGTTTTTTCCTTATTTTGCATTTTATTTTCAGGTAAAATTCCTTTTATAATAGAAACTTAATGCTAATTTCTAATTTTATATTGACTTGGTGCATAATTAATCAAAATTAAAAGATTTTGGCCGACAAAATTTAAAATTTATTATGAAATTTTGATTTCTGAATCATTAAATAATCAAAATTAAATATAACAACAGTATTTTGTATAAATAAATTTTAAATAATAACTTTTTGCTACGTATTTTAGCGACATAAACATTTCAGAGTTTTTTTTTTTTTCCTTCAGAAAATGCTATGACGCAAGTTACTCTCATTTTCTAATCGTGACTTCTAATTTTTTTAATATCAACATATTTTACTAAGAACACACTACGAGTCTTTAAAATTCAGGAACTATCATTTGATATCTATTAATATCTATTAATATTCTTAGTACGATCAACAAAATTCCTCGACGGTTACATCCTCACTAGATTTACGTAATCTTATATAGAATACATAGAATAATACATACATTCAATTTCGAACATGAAAGAAGGAAATCACTTTGCCTTTCACATTTTATCGGCATGCGTATGTTACTTAATATTACACTTAATTTTGCGAATCAAATAAATTGAAGCGAACGAACGTGAGCGCGCGTTTCTATTTTCGTCGTGTAGCGTGACATAAAGAAAAATTCACTGGCATAGACCAATCGCAGAAATTTGTAAACTCGACGCCGAGGCTGAGGAGTGTTTATATACACGTTAGAAACTGACATAAACACTCGTCAGGTTAAGTAACGACGCGATTTAATTATGCAAGAATTGCATCCGACACACCCATTTATTATTAATCATCTTGATGACATAATTTTGATAAAAGTGCTGTCACGGAAAAAATTCTACTGCATGACGTCGGTGATTTTTTTTTCATTCTTATCATTCTTCCTTAATCCTTTTAATTTAAAATAAGAACTTTCCAATCGATAGATTCGATTAATCAGAGTAAAGTTGACGAACAAAGAACATTTACAAAATTGTTTCCCTTGATTTTGAAATATTTTTATTTCTCCCTGTAAAATTACGTTATTGGAGAGCAATTGTCACGAAATTCTTTGAATAAAACAACACTTAAGTGTCGGAGCAGTTAATAGCGATTGTTGTCGATGTTAATAATGCATTAATTCGGCTCGTATAAAAGTCAGCCGCGTGGAACGAGGGGTGCCGGTAAACAAGCGGCGACAAAAAGAGGTCAAATTAAATACTCGGCAAGATTTAAGTCAATGAAATACAATTGCTATCACGGCGTTTAACGCTTCGACTGCAACATTAATGCATTTGGGTTTTTGTAGGCTAAAACACTTTGTAAACATTGAAACCTAAGACGTAACTTCAATTGATCTCGACGCATTAAACTGGTCTCTCTATATTTATTCGTGACTAACGATAGATTATAGTTGATGCGATTGAATCAATCATCGGATTCAATCTCTGTACGAGGTTCAAATTTCGATGCTGCAAACACGCGGAAATATTATTCAACAGTCAGTTAGTGATATACATATATGTGTTTTTCTAGTTACTATAGTATTTATCATATAATTTGAAAATTGAAGCGATCATTTTTATTTAATGCACGCACTCGGAGGAAATATTTTTTCCTGGCGCTATCGACTCCTCTTTCAGCGCGAGTAATCGCTTTTTTAATATAATTATCACGGTATTGTGACGTAAAGCTTTGAACTTCGATATTTAAACGATATAGGTATAATATAGGTGCGTGCGTAGAAATAACAATATTATTCCGGAGGTACTGTAATATTTTTTTATTAAACCCTATTAATTATTAATAATATCAATTAATCTCTCAAAGGGAATGACACGCTTATCCTACACTGAGAGAAAAATTTTTGGTATTCGTAACTATAATTACACACACAAAGTACTATAATTATGATTATTACTACTATAATGTAATAATAATTATATATATAGTTTTATCAACAATATACATATATATATACATAGTTGATATCAAAGCTTACATTATAGTTATTATTACCATAAAAATGATTGCAATTATCATAAAAATGGTTGCGATTATCATTATTTAATTATAATTTATAGTCATTTTTGGAGCCCAACTATATTTTATATGGTTGGCTCTGAAAATTACTATAAATTATAGTTAAATAATGATAATATTTATAGTTACAAATACCAAACATTTTTCTCTCAGTGTACAAATTGAATTCTTAATATGAGACCGTTCTTATTAAAAGAGTTTGAAAATGGCTTTTCTTTGCTAAGATTTTTGAATCTCAATATACAGTTAACTCAAAATAATTTTTTTTCGCATACCAAGACACCAATTTCTTGTTCTACACGGAAAGAATGGTTTTGCTATAAAAGTATCTAAAAACTTAGCTAAAAACAGATCTAAAAATAATTTTGTTGGGCCATGAACACAATTACGTAGAATACTCAAACTGGTTGTTAGAATGTAAATCTTTTTTTACAGCATTATTAGTGAGTGTTCTATATTATTATTTTGATGGTCCAATAAAATTATTTTCAGACCTGAGTCTAGCTAAATTTTTAGTATATGAGCAAAACCGTTTTTCCGTGTATTAACATAATAAGTCGAAATAATATGAAGAAAAGTGACCTGAAATCGGCATAACTTATTTAACCGTATACACGCGTTAATTTTGAAATCTACACGGAGAGAATTATATTTTAAAATTTACCCTGAAAATCGTAGAACAACATAGTATATTTCGACGAATTTTATGTGATTTTTATTATTATTTTTTTAAATATACTACAACAAATTTATTAAAGTGCACAGTAAAAAACAGAGAAAATTATATAAAATTTGTCGAATAACTATGTTGTCCTATGATTTTCAGGGTAAATTTTAAAAGAAAATTCTCTCCGTGTACCATTAATAATTTATATCGTCCATTAGGACGCCTCGTGCCTGATTACATGCCTGTCGCGAGATAATTCTTGGTTCGCGATACTAACTGGATCCTCGTCAGTCCGCAATCGTTGCCGCTCTACGCTACAATCCATCGCGTGCTCTCGCTATGATAAGCGACACGCGAGAAATACAGAGTGAGGGAGAGAGAGAGAGAGAGATTCCAGTTTTCTCGCGACCGGTGTACCGTTGCTTTCCACGCTCAACTGACACGGCCGTGGCTTTTCGACCAATACTCCGAACGAACACGGCCTTACGAGAGAGCAACGTGTGCCAGTCGACACTCGCGAGCGTAACGCGTACACCGCGCGCACCGCGGAGAGTGCTTGCCGTGCTTCTTTTCCGCTCCTCCTCGTTCTAGCGGTTCTTTTACCGCGAGTGCTAACGGGAATTCCCGTCGGACTCTTCCCGACTTCTGGACCCGGGGGGCGAGATTCACGGATTTTTCCCGACTCTCCCCTCCTCGGTTTTACGCAATTTTACAATTGAAGTTAACGTTACCGCGCGCACGGTGGAGTATATAGTCCTCGGCGGTGATTTCGGATTTCTGTACTATAAATATCGAGAAGAATGATATCTGTGATGTTTATTCGTGATAATGGAAACGCGACGGACGCCGCGCAGAGTACAGTTCCGCGTGTAACGTCGGATAGTAAAATTCGCATCGAGATGTCGAAAACCTCGTTAGTTTTAGCCTCGATGTATTCGGTATAGGAAGAACTGTACCGGTGCTCACGAAACTCATTTCGCATTCCGAGTGCGTAGCGAGTTACTGCGACCCGTTCTTCGTGGCCGGCCTACCTTTGTGAACATGGAAACCCGTCGACGTATTGACACCGGTACCTGTAAGTTCTTTGAAAAATTGACGTACAAAGTGATTTTACCTTGCGAAAACGCTTACTTAGTTTCGTAATTATAGTCTTTCATTTTTTTTCTTAAATTAGCATTATAATTTTACTTTATTATTTTGCTTGACTTATTCATTGTTTCTAATTAACGTTATAATTATACTTTATCATTTTGCTTGGTTTATCACAAAATGAGCTCAATTTGTTTAATTACCCCTAAAAATTATTTGTATTTATATACATGACGTACAAGATGCGCTCGTCAAAAAGTTTTCCGTTGAAGAAAAAGATTATTCGTGACCGTGAAATACTTACTATCTCACCGTTATCTTTTGCGTTTACCTTGCATTGTTTCTACGCATGAAACAAAGTACGTGTGTAATATGTTTGGTTATCGAATGCCTTGCTACTTTTTCTTTAAGATATCGATGTAGTAACGTTCGGTAACTGGCGAAGGTAAAGTCGAGAAGCTTTAGTCATGACTATGAGGCACAGTGACTTGCGAAAGACTCGTCAATTGGAATTTGTTACTTGCTTCTTTTCTCACTCGGGTTCGCCGTTGAAACAAATTTTCGCCGGATTTCCCTCGCGTTACCGACCTCGAGATAAATCAAAACAGAGACCGCGAGTGTAGGTTCTCGGAAGTGCGCACGTGTGCGCGAAACAGACTTTTCAGTCACAACACAGCGTCTGTAATCGCTCGTAAGTCGCGCAATAACAGGATACCGCGAATAATAGGCTGCCAACGTAACATAATGTAGCGTCGTGCCCGCGACTCGTCTTCGGCCGACAAGTTAGAGCTCCCGAAAACCGGGCATTCTTGGGTCAAAATGATGAAGAATGTCTCTGGGACACGTCGATTAAATCGCGCGCGAAGAAAGACATACGTACAAATGACGGCTTTAATTAAGATTCTAGGACAACATCGTCGCTTGGCTGCGATAAATATCAAGCATTTATAATGAAAGCGAGATAGCGATTCCCATCTCGCACATTTCCTGAATTGCAACCACGCTGGTATTATTATTTATTTTTCCGATCACTCGAGAATATGCATCGCATTGCCGTTATATTTCTTGTATACGGAATTATTTTGAGAACGTGGTGGACGAAAATAGAAAACGTTTCAATTAATTAATTTCGTCACGATAAATGATGTGCATAGAGGAAAGAAAACAGTTAATTTACATTGGTAATTAGTGACTAAATACATAAATATTTTCTGATAAGTGTCTGTTGATAAAAGTAAATTCTAATTCAAGGATAAGAGACTGTACTTTGTAGACATACTTGTGACTGCAGTACATACGGAAAGAACATATACACGATTTTGCTGGATTCAGATCTGAAAATAATCCTTGTTGAACAATCAAAATAATTTTGTTGGAAAGTCAAATTGATTGCTAGAATATCAAAACGTTTTAGAGCAATGCTTATCATTTTTAACTTCCGACAAAATTATTTTGATGGTTCAACAAGAATTATTTTCAGATCTGTATCCAGCAAAATTTTTAGATCTAGCAAAATCATTCTTTTCAAATACTTGTAGAGAATGTATAGATATACTTTTTACGTCATCCTATTTTCCGCGAAAGAAAGAACGTTGGCCTGTGGGCCAAACATCTTTTAACAATTTTGCATCACAAGAGAGTCATAATGGTGACACTTTGTGTGAGTCATCGCCGCGTTCGAAAGAATCAACAGAATTTAATAACGTTCGACCTTTTTCGCTGCAGGTCCCGTTATCTCGCGCGGGAAGTATCTCACGACGACGCGGTTTGTTGATTCGGGCTTCGACGGGTTTTCACAGAAAACATCGGGCCACGTAGTATCTACGAAATTTATTTATAATCCATCGTTTATAATCCAACCGTAGATCATTTGGAAGTCGAGACGACACACTGATCGCGATCGTTTCATCCACCGTCTGTTTTAAGTAATAACATTTGACGCTTTTCCCTATTAAAGATACATAAAGTAACGCTCCAGTAAAGTATTCAAAATATTTTATTCAAAGGAAATATATACGGAGGATGTAATCCCGGTTATAAATGGTCACTCCTCTTTATTTCTCATCGTTAGAAAATACAAATTAATGAAGTTCAATTTTATACTTCGAATCGACGAACTCCATTGCGATCATAAACTTGATCCATTCGAACCATCGCAAATGCGTACGAGGCGTTAAATTTAAGTTAAGATTAAGATTAAGTTTTAATCATCTTGCCACAGTCCTTTCTAGTTTAAAAAGTAAAAGGGAGTTATTTCAAAGGCGCGAGATGTCCAAAGTGGGACGCCCCGTAATCAGAGACGTTTCTTAATTGTAAGGAGTCCATCTCGGCCTCTCGTTCGTTACGAACGTTAAACGAGGTGTTAAATAGATCAGACCGACCGCGCTAACTGTAACTAGGCTACCGGGGGGATGCCCCGACCCTGACTATACCGCGCGGCAAACGAACGCACCGTCTTCACGGCGCAGAGTAGGCGACCGCATCCTGGACGGTTGCCATCGAGAGATCTAAATAGAACTCTACCCGCCGTCCTCCGGCGGCGGGACGACCACTTTGCGGCCGTCCCAATAGATTCCGTTTCGTCGACCATTACGCGCGAGAAGTGCGTACATCTTATTAATCGATGGATGAATAACGCTCCTAACATATAACATGGGCGCATCCCCCGTCTTAGTCGCAGAATATCTAGGCTGTGGAACGTTTAAATTACCTTATTCTAGTACATAAAAGTGGAGCGCTGTATATCTGCCAAGTGTATACGTTACAATTGTAAATGAAATTATTTAGTTAAAATAATAATTAATATATCTTGACAGCATGCGAGATACTTTTTTATATACGGATCCCAAATACATATTTTTTTCATTTAACGGTTTTAATATGTCAAAAACATGTCGAAATATTGGGTGGATCCATATATTCGTTTGGTTTTTGAAGGCTGAAATGAAACAAGTTTTTTTCATACAAAGGATGAATTTTAATCAATGATATATTTTCCGTTTTTGTTGATGGCAAGAGGTCATCAACAAAAACGAAGAATATATCATTG
>NW_012027200.1:118601-167016 GCF_000956235.1 Wasmannia auropunctata
CTCTCTCTCTCTCTCTCTCTCTCTCTCTCTCTCTCTCTCTCTCTCTCTTTCTCTCTTGGAAACACTCTCCTAAAAGCACCGTACTCCGCGTGTTCTTGCACGCGGGACTTATTTCCTAAATGCGCCGGGGGAGGTTTACGGTGCGATGTGGAAAAAGAAGTAAAAGGATAGGCCGGGGGGATAGAGCCATGAATAGGGGAGGGAGGGGGGTAAAGAAACGAGGTACGTCGGTATGAATAGCCGACTTGTCGTTCAAACTTATGAGCGCTGTGCGTATACGATACTTGTGTCAAAGAAGAGTCGAGCCTCGTGTATTTGTAAATTTGGTATCATCGCGTAAAAGAAAAAAAAAAGGAACTAATTTTAACCAAAAAAAAGTGATGCTCGTTTGCAATTACGTTTCACTATTATTGCTATTCACTATTATTACTGTTATGATATTATAAACTTATTCATATTTTTTCGACGATAATCATAAATGGAATTTGAAAATATCAGCTTTATATATTTTTTCGTTTCGCGGCTGTATGCATGTAAACGAAAGAGAATCTTTCACATACGATATTTTCACACTCCGCGGCACGATGTTATTGAGTTTGATATGATCAGACCTCGTTGAACTTTGGATATCGAAGGAGACGACGGGATCGTAACGTTCGAAACGACGGAATTTGTTTCAAACGCCATGTAAACAGCGCGCTAGCGGGAGACGAAACTCGGAAACAATAGTTTTACATGGAAGAGAATTTTCTAAATTTACGGATACGATAAATTTATAAGGTGAAGTGACGTGAAATAATTTCATTAGATTCGAACGTCTAATAGATGAGCTATTATTGATCGACTTTTTTAAAATTATTGGGTGGATCCATATATTTGTTCGGTTTTTTAAGGCTGAAATGAAACAAGTTTTTTTCATACAAAGGATGAATTTTAATCAATGATATATTTTCCGTTTTTGTTGATGGCAAGAGGTCATCAACAAAAACGAAGAATATATCATTGGTTAAAATTCATCCTTTATATGAAAAAAACTTGTTTCATTTCAGCCTTCAAAAACCGAACGAATATATGGATCCACCCAATATTTCATATATGATATTTAATCTTCATTCTTATTTAATCTTTATTGCCTTTACTAAACTGTAGCAACACTTTGAACTAGATAATATATATGTATATTTCAATTGCCAAATTTAAACTAGTGACTAGAATTTTTGGTATTTTTATTTGCGCAATTAACTGTGAAGTCATCAACCATGTGGTCTCCCTTTCAGCTATTCAAGCTAAAGCTGCTGTGTGAATGAGTAAATGAAACTTGATATATCTCTTCTAATCTGAGGAGAGAAGTCATTAAAAACAATTGCGAGGATGGAAGCTTAATGAAACACCTCGAGACCTCGTGAACCTTAGATTTGGAATACACTCTACACATATCTTGATATACATATTTGCAAGCTTTTGTTGTTCAACAAAGCACCGGCATGTTGTTCTAATGTTGAGACATTAAAGAATTATGAAATAAAATTGAAAAAATATTAGTCGAACTTTTCGATTTTTGCACACTGTATTCTGGTTTTTTTTTATTATTTTATTCTTTTATTCATAATTTTATCGATTCGTCAAACGTATTTAACATATTGAAATGTCGAATGTATATCTTTTTAGAAAAAAAAATCTCTTATACGCAGCCTCGAAAATTGACGGAACTT
Source organism: Wasmannia auropunctata (assembly GCF_000956235.1). NCBI lineage: Eukaryota > Metazoa > Arthropoda > Insecta > Hymenoptera > Formicidae > Wasmannia > Wasmannia auropunctata. The sequence continues at coordinate 120,314 of NW_012027200.1, forward strand.
TCCGTATGTATTTCTAGCTCTTTTATGTCCGCTAAAATGTCCGTGCACTCGGAAAAATAAAATTATCTTGAAAATGATTATTCGAATAGCCGAATTAGCCGCATGCCGTTCGAGGCCACGTTAGACTAGATAGGAAGTCGAGTGCTGACATGCAGCTATTATGAGGAGTCACGAAAACATACCGTTTTAAAAAAAGGAGAAATAATGTACTTTTCACTCTGTATGTGTTAGAGCTTATAAATAAAAGCAGCGGGCACATGTACGTGACGTAAATGCACGTTTATGCTTACGCGTGCACGTCAGAAACAAGCTCGCGTAATTTACGAGAAAAATATATCGCGTCTATGTAATTTATATACGACTGCGTCGCACACGTGCCCACTTGATAAATGCTGCAGTTTCGTAATTTCTACAAAAAAAATATATGTGCTGCCAATGAACCTTGACGTCCCCAGACATCGAATGCGCGAATTTCGAGCTGTGCCATTCTCGTTAAAAAAGTGATCGCGCCTATAAATTGATTAATGCTGATTTAATTAAAGTTATTTGACTTGTGTCAAACATAAAAATTTGATTACGGTCATTATTGATTATATAACGTAGTTAATAATGCGTGATGATAAAATACGTAGCAATTGAAATGAAACTTCGCAATGAAAAACGCTTTATGTTTTATTTAAATTTGCATTATCACATCTTCACTGTATTTTTCATTCTTTTCTTAAATGATAGAGTTCTCTAAAAGTATAAATCTTAATGTTTCTATATATAGATAAGGCTAATGTTACTTAAAAGGTATTGACGGAAGAAATATTACGAATATTCATATAAAAGTGGTCTGTGAAACATACAAGTTAAAATGGCTTTAATTGAAAAAAATGCATATCTTGCGATGATAAGAAAATTCAGCATTATAAAATTTTATATGAACTTTAAACTTTATCTTAAAAGATATGAAAATATAGATAGAAAGGACATAATTTAATGACTAAAATTTGTTGAAACATTAAATTGAACTTAATAAGTTCAAGTATTTTTTTTAAACGATGACTGAAAAGTGTGAGATAAGTATCTGCTTATCTTTACTAATTAATATTGTAATTAATTTTGATTCATTGAATCCTTATCTTGTTCAAATGTGCAGTAAAATTTTCGCCTTAAAATTTTGCTTTCGCAGACACGGTGCAACATAGGAATTGAATTTACACGTCCACTGACATTTCCATGCTCTACCTGAAACGAATTCCGCGAACATGTCATTTTCCCGGATAATATTGTTCGTGATTTTCGAACTATTTCACCTAACAAACAAGAGAGTCTGCTTTTTGTCTCGTTTATTATTATTTTTTTTTAGTACTGCAAAGTGTAGCGTTCGCGACACGATCGAATCGCACAAATAAATCTCACGACGTGATATTTTGCAGAAACATTACGTCAACAGGAGGAATAATATGTTCTCATGATCATAATGATGCCTGCCTCATGAGCATATTGCATTTGTATAAAAGAAGGAAATTATTTTCTTCCTATGTTACACAATTACGTGAAATTATACTTATCATCTTATTTTCATTATCTTATCATTTTCAGAAATATATAGGAATACATTTAAAAGTACAAAGCTGCATAGGTTATTTTTGTGCGTATGATGGCTACTTATAATTTACTTCTATGTTTGCTGTCATTTAAATTATGTCAAGTGTTATTTAATGCGTGGCGTGCCGCGAAAAATGCGCGCGTGACACGCGCTGGATTTTTACAAAAATATCGCCGCGTATTGTTCAAGAATGCTGCTTATTTTTTTTATATCATCAATACATTATTTCGTGAATGAGGTAACGCGTTAAACTAATACATAAAATATGAGTTACACGGAACAGAAAATAATATACGGCACGGGAAGCACGCGAATATATAAGCATTGCTACGTCAAGGAAACGTTCGGTGAAACAGCAATAATAATAATTCATTTTATTTTCCTTTCTCTCGGAACGTGTCTTTTTACTACAACAATGCCGCTGTTGTAAAACTGGAGACGGATGGGGGGTTACATGTATTTCAAACATTGTGACTGTTTATTCAGATAAGAAACATGAATGAATGTCTCTCTCTCTCTCTCTGTATCTGTCGAGATATAGATCTGTATTGCCCTACAGTTAATATTATCCATGCTTACGTCGTATTGTGTCGGAAATTGTAAGAATGCCTTCGCCGCGATCAAACCATTTCGCGCGCGCACTTGACGCGTTGGCGAACGGCTGATCGTTCGGCTGATCCTCGGCCGGCCTCGGCGACGCTCGGCCCGCCTCGGCAGCGCTCGCCGTTGTGTTGTCGGACGTCGGCGCCGCCGGTCGCGCGTCGCAACGCCACTCGCGTCGGCTGCGCTCGTTCATCAGTGCGCGGCTGGTCGGTGCTCCGTTCGTGCTCGTTGTTATTGTTGCCATCCTCCTCGCTGGTGCGCGCGCGAGCGCGCGCTCTAAATTTCGAACGCGCGTATCACATCGTGCCGGAGTCTGCGTTCTGACGTGGACCAACGAGATGCGATAGCCTGCGGGAGGAAAGCGGGGCACGTCGAGAGGAGAATCCGAGAGAAAGAGAGCAGCGTGATCTAGTCCTCCGTTCATCATGATCTCGCGACGTTCGCCGATCCACGTCCTGAGAATGGTAATTTCGAATGGACGCTAATCCTCCCTTGTTTCTTTCCTCGTTTCGACTCCGATTTGTCACCATCGCGGTGTTCACGAATGCATGTTACGATCTCGTTGTCCTCCGCGGCAACTTTCGCCGATCGTGCGATCGCGGGAGAAGTTTCGCGTGAGAAGTTCGCGTGAGAAGTTTCCGTGGAGGATGATCGCGAACGACGGATCGTGTGTCATCGCCCGTGCGGTGCGCCCGAGTCTGCGTTAATCCTGCGATTTAATTCCGTACGCGAGCCGCAACGGCGCGGCGTCCCTCGGACTCTGTATTTTTAGTGATATTGGCACGGTGTTGTAACGGCGCCGGTATTGGCAACGGTGAACCGCGTGGTGCGACGCGGTGACAACGCGACAACGCCTTTATAGAGGCTTCCACGAAGAAGGTGAAAAGACACTCGCGGTCTGCCCGGTGGACTCACGCCGGCCGCGAATCCGCGACCGAAATTCGCGCCGCCTCTTTCTCGCCTCTATGCTTCCGTCCTCCGCGGCCGGTTCGCCGTCGTCCAGGCGGCAGAGTTATACGTATATCGCGATTTGTTGTATGTTGGTACACAACAGCAGTGGCGTAATCAATGCGGCGTGGGTCAAAGTGCCGATGTCGATCAGTAGATGCGTCTGCGATGCCAAAGAAAAAAGGAGGAAGAATAAAGAAAAAGAAGGATGCGGATCGTTAAGTTTATCATACGTGTCAATGGCATCTTTGTTTTATGCCTTTTAGACACTCGTCACATATATTACGCGTCTTATTACTAAAATCACTATCGAACTCGATGAATTAAGAAACATAATGGGACATTGTCTAAAAGAAAATCAAGAAGTGTCCTCAAGTATCTCTAAATCGTAAGAAAAACATTATAAGAAATTTATATAAATGTAAATTGATAACACAAGTGTAAAATCTACATAATTTGTATAAATATATAAATGTTTACATAATAGGAGTACGTAATATTTGTACAATAGGAGTGTATGTATCTTCATTATAAATCATATAATGTTTACACAAATAATATACAATAATTTCGACAAAACGATTGATTATACAACATTATCGTAAATCGTATAATTTTGACAATCGTATACGATACACGATAATTAAATATGAGTTCTTACATAACGGAAATGTACATGGAGATGTTCTGTTGCAAATTGTATAATTTCTATACTTGTTCGTATAATTTTACATGCTCTTTTACTTCAGTTGAATGAAGAGATTCGCAGATACATCGATTACGCCACTGTGCTCGCAACGGCGATAGAGCAGGATGATTGCACGAACACTAAGGGCGATTATCATCGCCGATGCGACAGACGCGATTGTACAAGCCGCTTTAAATGAATCAGCGTTTAAAATTGTAATTCCCCCGGGCAATAAAACGTGTTTGTAAATACAATATCGCCTGGATATGACTCTCGCGAGACGAGACGATCGGTTGCTGGTAGCACGAAGTATAGCTATATAAAAAATATAAAGTTGGTCATTACATCAATTGGCGATTACATCAAATCTATTTTTTTATTGTTTTGCTATCTGTCCTCATATTAATGTATCTTAAACAAAATAGACGCGCAGGTACTAAAAGATTAAAAGGAAACACAAGTGTAAGAGACTACGAGAAAAAGCGCTGTTGTATGATAAAATTAATATGGTTTTTATTTCTTCGTGACGTTTATTGATTATTATCGCCATTACGAAATTTCGACGGACAAACGATATTTAAGAACGAGAAAAAGAAGATAAATATTTACGCCAAATTTATCAGTCTCATGCAAGTTGACATTTCAGTTTCTGCATCATTCGCATTCGGTATAATTTATCTCCTGCTTTGAAGACGCAGAAACAGCTTCAAAGCAAGAGATATTCTTTTTTTAAATTTCAAAATAAACGCAGCATCATAGAAATAAAATAGAAACAATACGATATAGAGGAGATGACAGAAGAGTGTAAACGGACGTCTATATACATGTCTCTTCTTTTTAATACGACGAGAAATTAGAGAATCGTACATTAAGAGACAATGCATTAGCCTGCCAAGACCGCGCCTCTCGGTACGCTCTGATTATTTTCTGCCCCAACTAATCGCACGCTCAGATCGGCGATCCTTTTCCACCGGCTCGCCGGCTTGACCGAGACCGCTTTCCGGCGAGTGTGCATCACATTTTTCAACCTTGCGCGCGTGTTACAAGAGAGAACGCGTGCGTGGCGACGAAGCGGCATTAATTCACCGAGACGTTCGCCGGCCTCTAATCCCGTCGCGGATTTTCGATCACACCACTCCGGGTTGCTGCAATCGGCACGATCGGCAAATCGACAATCGCATATACGACTCGCGTGAGCCGTTCAATTGGCGCGATCGTTAAAGCAAATCAAGTGGCATGTCGCGTTTCGCGATACCGCACCGTCGGCAAATCCCCGCCGCGTTTTTCTTCTTCTTCGACCGTATGGATAAATTAAAAAATAATTAATGCCAATTTTTTTGACGACAGCAAATTGCTCAAACTTTTGCTCAAGCGATCTCACGGGGGGGGGGGGAGGGAGGAGGGGCTCATGAATAATTGTCGGAAAATCTTTATCAAACAAATTAATGTAGATTAACGATCGGCTGAGATTCAGCGTTGAACTCGAGGCCTGACATAGCGGACGAAATTAACGGTCGCGAACTGGCGAGTGAATCAAGGACATGTATATACATATATCTGGTTCTAATTACATTCCTTGGCGCGCTGTAATGTGTAGGACACTTCATGCGTCTTGCGCATTCCGCTTTTGTTACGCGTGGTTCCGTGTATCAAATTGATGTTCCGTGAAACGGAAAAAACGGAGGAAACCGGAGCCGTCATCTGCATGTTAAGCGTTGAGTCAGTGTCAGTGATAGTTTTATATTTCATTTCCTTCAGCGCGCGTTGTCGTACGTCGTTACGAATTGTCGTGGGAATGAGTTAGAGAAATGAAAGAGGGTATAATCAAGATTAATGCGATCTAAAATAAAGAGCGAGAAACTCTCGAATTTCTCTACGAGGGAGCATTACTTCTGCCATCTAAAATCAAGATATACATTTATTCGTGAGATCCAAAATGTATACATTTTGCAAAATGCGAAATGTAGCATTGTTTTCAATTAACGCTTAAGGGGAAGAAAGGAGATTTGATCAAATTTTGAAGGCGAAATTTGCGAATTTATTTCAGGCAAAGAAATAAATGAACACAGTTCTCCATTTAGGTGTTATTTACTATTATATTTAAGATGTAGAAAATTAAGTTGTAATTAAAAATTTATTATGACATAGAAGCTTTCTGTCATTAGAGCCCGAAAATTTTTTTTAATTAACTCCAACAATTCCGCGACTTTTAAAGGACCGGATAATCAGACCGACCAGTTCGTTTTGCTTGCGCGAACGTGTGATCGGAAGGTCGTCTTCCTATATTTACTATATTTGAGATGTAGAGAATTAATTTGTAACTGCAAACTTATAAAAGATATAGAAGCTTTCTGTCATTGTTCGACCGAATATTTTTTTCACGATTCCGCGACATTTAAAGCGGAACGATTGCGCCTCCGTTTTGCTTTGCGCGAGCGCGTGATCGGAAGGTCGTCTTCCTATTCATTCCGGTTTTGTTGCAGCTCCGGACAGAGCAACGCAAGGATCAAGCCTGATGTCCGTATGGTCGACCAGCACCGGGCGCAATTCATTGTTTGGCGCGGAGAGCGGCGGGGCGGCGCTCCCCACTTCGCACTTGCCGATCCACGTACACGTGGCGCACGAACACCTGCGCAACGCTGACGGCCACTGCTTTCACAAACCGTTCCACGATCACTGTCAGGTCGGTAGACTCGCCCCATCCTGATACTCCTCCGCGGCAGCAGAGATCCTTTCCTCTTCGTCCGCTCCGCGAGTTACGCGCCTGCACATGCATACCGCATTTCTTCTCATCCTCCGCTTGTGTTGTTCTGTGCTGCTGTCGCGTTGACTATAATATCCCGCGTCGTTTTCCATTAGTGTCATTACTATTCTCGTTCCCGGTACTCGTCGATTAATTCGAACTGTTTTTTTTTATTGATTTATTGTCGGGAAATCTCGCAGATTCTGATTGGAATGCTAAAGACTACTATTTCTCATAATGGCTAAAAACGATGTGTTAGCACGTTGAAATTTCAAGTTTTAAATGATATATACGCAATACAATGATACATGTACGAAATATGTAGATATAAATCGTAAATATCCACGTTATGTTTGCAACATTCAGATAAAACATTTTTTATTTCTATATAGTGATTATGAAACATTAATTTTATTTAACTTTTTAAAATAAATAATTATATTTATCTTTATTTACCATTTGTATTTTTTTTATCAATATGCAATATTGAGAAACACTTTGTATAAAAGTAGAATTTCTAAATTAGATTCGTTTTTTATTGCAAAGAATGGATTGAATAAATAATAATGAAAGAAAAGAATTAACCAGCGGACGCAATTCACTATTTGAGAACTATCAGTATGTAATTTTTTAAATCAGTGAATCGATCTTGCTTAAAAATAAAAACATTCAATTATTTTTTATCTCTCATTTCTACGTAAAATAACGCATTAAATTCGTAAGTTTTACTATAAATCTAATTATTACGCAGTTGCAGAAATAAAAGTAAAGAAAAATTGAAATCAACTTAATTTTTAATTTATGTATAAATGTACATTTTACGTGAAAAAAAAAACGTATTTGGTTGTCAATTTTGGTACGATGTAGAGAAATTGAATTGTTTAATAGTAAGATTACAACAGAAAATCATAAAAATATACATAAGATTTCTCATGATTCTAGCATACCTAGAACTGTTTTCATTGAACTCGTAATAATAGATCCGTTTTCTTCGTATTCCTAATATCACCTAACATTACTTTAAAGCAGGAACAATACGATTTTACAGAACTGAAATAAAATTTGATATTAATATGATTGATATAAATTAATTTATTTACATATACTTTATTTCGTTGTTTTATGAAGTGTAACATAAAATACACTGCAAATTTAATTAATTTAATTAATCGATAATAGTACTAATACTGGTGTACTATTGAAAAATTATGTATGTACCAGTATAAATATTTCAATTACATATTTGACATCCAATACTAGTATAAAGGCTTGCAGCGTTATGGTATTTAAAAAAAAATAGAAGCATTGCTGATACCAGCATGTACAGTTGCTAACGAAATTATTATCGACGACGATATCGAAACCCTGCTTTAAAATAATGCTGCGCATTACTTCGAATTAGAGCATGCGGTTGGTCGATCGAGCGCCGATGCGATACCGTCAGCCTCACTTTAATCTCGTTCAACGAGCGACAGATATGTGCGTGCCTTTTTAAAATTCTCTCCACTTACGGATTATACGTTATTTTTTTTTTTCGAACACCGCTGCAACTACATCTGACTTTGAGCGCGCAATTAGTCGCATATTCTTCAATGCTTCGTTCTGCATGTGTGTTACGTACTGATAATTATCCGGATGTCGTTCGTAACGATAACGTCGTAATACCGTACTTCCCATTTTTTTTCTTCTTTCGCATGCTGCAAAGACCTGCGCACGTTACCTTCATATACTCGCAATTCACGCGGCAAAGTGGTTTCGTCGAATGAACAAAATATTTCTAATATTATCGATATATATTTGTATGTAACATTCGACTGCATGATATTAGACTGTATAAATTTTAAATTACGTTATCTTACTAATCTTTGTTATGACAAGAAAATTTATGTGCATTTATTCCTTCGCATATTTGATGTGAGCTTATTGCGATTAACAATACACAATTAGATGATAAACGTATGTACGTGTCTACAAATATGACGCAAGGCACACATTCTCACCATACATCCTCCTTTTTATTTAGTCCCCTTATTTTTATTTATATGCACCCAACGCGTATGCTTCGCCGTGTGCGCTGATCACGCGTTTGTAATTACCTGTTCATTGTTCACGAAAAAAGAATTTGACGGAAGAAACGTGAATAATTCGTGATATGTATACATACGTGGACTAATGCGACTCGCGAGCGAGCGCAGATACATGAGAAAGTGCTGCCTGTGTATATGTAACATCGAGCTGTCCAAATACACAGATTGACATTGAGTATATCTCTTTCTTAGTTCTAAAACAAACAAGAGACTGCTATCGTGTGACAAACGTGACCCTTTCTCGCTCGCCAGTCACTATTTTCAACGCGTATCAAGACGCGAGCTGATTCAATGATACGTACGTTATAGGAAAAACGACATTATTTAATCGCGTATCTTAAGTTGGTATTTACTCATGCCGTATTTATTGATGTTTAAATCCAATCGTCGGACTTGAAGATAAAAGGTTCATACGAACCTGTGTGAAGAATCGTCAATACTTCGAAAGTATTTATTTTGCACATCTTGTGCGTCAAGATGTGCTTGCAAATGCCGCAATATTTTACACACGTCGTGGGAGCAGATTGTGCTTTTTACATGTATACGCTTGTTTCATTTTGCACGCGATTTATTACATTTTCATACTTTTGCATTATCTTCCATTTAACATCTCGCTATTATAGTATCTCTCCGCCTAGCCGGAAACCTCAATCCCAAACCGCACCGAAGATCGTGAATCGAATTGAGTAACATCTTTCCGGCTATGTGAAGCATTATATAGTGTGAGTCACAATAGTAAAGTTCCGCGTTAGTGCATGCATCAGCGCGAGTGCTCCCCCGAAACGCACGCATGTTTCCGTGCGTACGTGTGTATGTACGTGTGTATATAATGTGTGCGCACATACCTCTTCTTTCTCATGCCCGCCAGACAATCCGCAAGACGCACGCAGTCGATCTCGCATCTCGTATCAGCCCGCTGCACACTTCTCGCGTTTATCCACTCTCTAAATTTTCTGGAGTGAATCTCACTCCGCGAAGGAGCGAAAATACTGTCACTCGGCCAACTTGGGTGGCAGTATTTTCACTCGGAAAAATTTAGGGAGTACGTCTTTTCATTAATTTTCCTTATTATTTGTTTTCGTTCAGCACCGATTGGTTTTTTGTCCTACTACTGCGGGACTTTTGGCAGGTTCTCCCGTTGGCACCGACGTTGCCACCGATCTCCGGTACGTTTGCCTCACTTTCTTTACTCGTGCTTAAGCTTCCACGGGGAGCTTACCCCCTCCCTTTCCCCTCCCCCGTGAGGTCGTACGATCAAGTATCGAAGGCGCTTTAAGTCATCCCTTCCTCTCCCATTACCTCTCTGTGCGAAACAACGAGAACGCGATCGCGTCCTTCCAGCCTGCAGCTGAACTAATTTGCCATCTCCGCGTTTTCGTTCTGTTCTCGCCACAGTCGACGATGTCGCAAGCGGGGGATGGCCTTCACACGCCGGGCTACTTGTCCTGGAGAAAACTGCAGCTGAGCCGCGCGAAGCTCAAGGCGTCCAGTAAGACGTCGGCCCTGCTCTCCGGTTTCGCTATGGTAAGAGAACGTCGCTCGCGGCAGTGAAACGATATTTCTTCGTCGTATTCCCGTCCAACGACAAGTTTTTATCACGATCTCTCCACATCGACGCGCGCGTCCGCATCCTCCGCGATTAATTAATCGAGATAATACCGTAATAGAGTCCGTCGTTTTGTTTTGTAATCATTACACGGAAATGAAAAAAAATTCCCCTGTGAACTGAAGAGCATAATTCCGGAAGCGATTTGTATTGTTTTCGGACTGAACGAGCTTACGCGAATATTCCTCTATAACGAATGTCGCGCAAATAGAAAAATATCCACGCGCGCGTATAAAAAATTCTAACACTTATTTAAATTTTAAATATTTTTTTAAGCAACTCGCGCAATTTTGTTGCATATTTCTCAATAAATTTTATTTCTTGATCGATTACGCGGCGAGTCCCAGATCTTTAATATTTGTGAATCTTTAGCGTTTGTTACATGTATTAGACTACGCGTTTGGAGATTGAGGATTGCGAATTAGAGATTAGAATCCGATTAAAATGAAACGAATTGAAATTAAAATTAGCCGATCGGTTAAATTCTCTAATCTTCAGTTTCAATCTTCAATCCTCAATCTCCAATAGCGTAGTGTGATACGAGCTTTAACGATAGTCTTCGGGGATAGGCAGATGATAAATACGCCGAGAGAATTTCTCCGAGAGTAGACAAAGATCGGTCACTGGTCCACAGGTTGCCATGGTGGAGGTGCAGCTGAACCCCGAGACGAGTGTCCCGCCGGAGATGATGATCGCCTTCGCCGTGTGCACGACCCTGCTCGTAGCCGTGCACATGCTGGCGCTGATGATCTCCACATGTATACTGCCGAACATCGAGGCCGTCTGCAATCTGCACAGCATAAGCCTCGTGCACGAGTCGCCGCACGAGCGTCTGCACTGGTACATCGAGGTCGCGTGGGCCTTCTCCACGCTGCTGGGCCTCCTTCTGTTTCTGCTGGAGATCGCGATACTCTGCTGGGTGAAGTTCTACGACTTCTCCCAGGTCGCCGCCTGGTCGGCCTGCATAGTACTGATACCGGTGCTGATAATCTTCCTCGCGTTTGCGATACACTTCTACCGGAGTTTGGTCGCGCACAAGTACGAGGTCACGGTGTCCGGCATACGGGAACTTGAGTTACTCAAGGAGCAGATCGAGTCCACGGACGTGGAGGGCAGGAACGGCGTGAATTTCTTGCAGACCGGCGTAACGCATATCGTTTGAATATCGGTCTACGGAATTTTTCGCCCGCCGTTTCTGAGACCGGACTCACGAATCGAGCGTGACAAGAAGAAGTTTCCGCTCCGCGGAACGCGACGGGAGAGAGAGAGAGAGAGAGAGAGAGAGAGAGAGACAAAGAGGCAGAGATCTTTTTTCATGCCGACATGCTGCATTCGACGAGCGTTTCACGGCGACATTTCTCGGAGGACTCTGCCAGAAAAGGAAGTCTTTCGAACGTGAGCCACTCGAGGAACATGACAGATGACCGCCTTCTTCACATATACACACACACACACACATACACACATACACACACGATCGGCGCACACGCGCTGCAGATGTTAGCGAAGATTCGGTCAACAGATAAGATCTTCCTCCTCTTTTTTTTTTATACGCGTGTTCTCTGTGATGTAAATTAGTACAAGCGCGATGAGACTACTCCGTACGATGCCGCGCGATGCGAAAGCGTCGCGTCGGCTTTTAAGGAAGGAGACGAAGTTCGATAACACATCGTTGTATATGTAGGCAAAAAAAAAAACACATTCCTTCATTCGCGTCGCGACTTAAAAGGTAGGAAGAATAGTATGTTTTAAGGATATTACGAGACCCGCGTGTCATCTCTGTGCGCAGCGCTCAAAAAGCGATAATATACAATAGCCTGAATTATCGAGAGAGATGACGCGACTGGCGGATGTACTCGAATGTACTTATCTTGAAAAACGTGCTTATCCGAGAAACGCAATCGACTTTACAGTTCTTAAGTGTGTTTCACGTTTATGCCAAGACATGTTTCGGCAATACACGTGCAATATACGCTCTGCTACGTAAACTCGCCGTCGGTCGAACACACGAAAGTCGATACCTTTTCTTAAATACGCAGCAATTTCTTCTTATTCTTCGGCGCGCCAGGTACATTATTCTTAAATACGTGTAATACGTGTTGCGACTGCCGTAAAAAAAAAAATAAAAAAAAAATAGGGAGCGAAATATCGGAAAAGCGGCGACTCGGATGATGACGCGATATCGCTCGAGATTATTACATTTCAACAGATTCGCGGATGAATTTCACGGGAACGTCAATATCCAATTATTGTATATATCGTTTGGCGCGCGCGCGAAACGCGTTGGGGCGCGTGGGAGCGATTGCCAAAATAAAAAAAAAAGTACGTACGTACGAAATCACAGGCACGCAATTATATTTTTCCGTTCCGTGCCGCGTGCGCGCGTGATAGGCCAGTGAAAACGCTATGCGTGTACATGTTCAGATTGATCCGAGGAGAGACGTAAATGAGGTGACCGTGACGCAACAACGCACTTACGAGCGTATCGCCGCGCGGTCGTTCGTTATCCTTGGAATGCGTAATGTCGGATCATAAAGCTGGCTGTCGGCAGTCGACGTCCTCTATCGTGCTGCTCACGCAGACGTCGTTCTCCCAACGACCCTTCTGCACTTGACGTCTGTCCGAGTGATAGAAGACGCCCCGACCTTCCCTCTTGCCATTTGCGAACTGACCCTCGTAAACGTTACCGTTTTCTACGAGGATTTTTAAGATAAAATATTTATGGGGATTTCCGAGATAAGTACGAGAGGCGCTTTGAATAATTGATTGTGATTCAACGGAGTTCACAATTTTCGCGAGCGCAAAGCGAGAGCGAGATCAAACACACAGGCTAAGGAAGATATGTATTACACTTTTTCTTCTATGTAGTACGTAATTAAAAAGAAATTGACAAACACTTTTTCAGCTAAGTCATTCTGCGAGGTGGTAAAATTTCTAGATTCCACCACGCACGTCTATTATCCTATTTTTAATAACTTTTTTATTTTTAGTTAATAACCTTGAACGAACATCCCTTCTCCGTGGTAACGATCGTTCAGCCAGATGCCCTCGTAATAACCGCTGCCGCACTTGTACCAAATCCGGCCGTAACCATTCCGCTTGTTCTCCCGGAACATGCCCTCGTAGTAACTGCCGTCCTTGTACCAATTACTTCCGAATCCGTGCCTCCGCCCCTTCGCCCAGTCACCGGCGTACACCTTGCACACGTCGCCAGCTTCTGTCATCTTACTGAGAACGCCGTAACCATGCCTCAGGTCGTTATACCAGTCACCTTCGTACATCCAGCCGTGGCTGCGAAGGAACGATTCCTAACGAAATAGCGAACGAAACATCGGCAGCTTGGATGCACGTAATCTCGCAGATAAATAAGAAATTATGTAACATTGATAGGTAGCATTGATTATGATTTTAGAATTATGTTAAATCGATATGCAAAGCAGGCGTTTTCTGCGCTTTTATATAATTGTATATATTTAACATAAAAGAAATTAATAGCGAAACAGCAACCGGAACAGTTGCTCAGAACCGTGTGTATCAAGTCTACAAAATTTATAATTCTTTTTACATTTCTTTTTGTATCTCTTACGTTATTATAATTAAAACGTAATTGCAATTTTCTTAAAAAGGAGTGTAACTTACGTTCGTCATAAAAAAAATTAATACTTTTTGTGGAAAAGATTTCACGATTATCATATTGGAAATAATTTTTTACGCGTGTTTCGCTTGCTGATGTAGAAACATTAGATGAAGCGAAATTGAGGATTGTCTAAAAGTTAAAGTTAGGCACTTCGAGGAACTTTCGGGGGGAGCATAATTTTCGTGCGACACCTGTTGACTCCTATGCCTTTGCCGTCTCTCTTATCGTTTCTCCATTCACCCTTGTAATGCGCTTTGGCAATACGTTTCGTCGCGGGGGAGTATACAGCGTGTCGCCAGCCATTTCGTTTGCAAGCCTCTATCCGCCGTTCGCACCACGTGGCTCTCTGTGGTTGCAAGAACGGCATTGCGCCGAATATCCACGAAGGAGACCTCTTAGTCTGCCATTTCGCGAGCAATCGACTATCTTCACAGATTGAAAGATCAAGAAATAAAATTGCATAATTCATGCCGCATGACGCGCTATATATTGTGGCAAAAAAAAAATGATCGTATTCGTCTACTGTATATCATACTTTTTTGTAATGAATTCTCGATACACGTGCGCATATTCTCGAGTGTATATAAGGACGTATGTTCTCGAATCTCCTATATTTTATAGAAATTTTATATTTTATCTGATAGAAAAGTCAGAAAAGTAATAGCGGTATTATTAGCGGACATTTAAATCAGCTCAAAAACTTTTAATATATCTTTCATGTTTTTATCGCTTTGTTATATATTTTTTATTTTGTAAATTAAATCCGTACTTTATGTGCTCGAAAATGTGTATAAAACTATCATTAGAATTTGAGGATATTTTTTGTATTTGTTTTGTTTTTCTTTTTCTTTTGATTCCACTTTCGTATTTAAAGACTTTCAGTTTAATTATTTTTAGAAACTTTTGGAAATAATTAAACTGAATGTGTGAACTGTACGTATGTTCCCCTCTTCTCAAAAAAAGAATCGGACATGAAAGTATTAATTTATATGTATATATGATTCATTTATAATTAATTTATCCTTAAATTACATTTCTTTTCAGTTTTCGAATAAAAAAATGAGTAATTTTATTCACGTTGATGTAATATTGAATATTATTCGACAAGCTAGTCGTTAAATTTAATCGGCAAAATTCGCTCACAGCATATCTACACAATTTATTTTATCACTCTCCTAAATTCATCATTTTCTTCTTCAGCAGCAACAGAATAATAATTCTTTCTATATACGTAAATTCCAGCGATATTTTCAGTCACATGCAATAAAGTTAATCGCCGATTAAATATGAGAGTCGTTGAATTGAATTGCGAAGTAGCGCCTGTGCGTTGCGCGTGCGCGGGATTGTTATTGCTCCGGGAGGACCGGGACTATCGGGAGTGCTCTGCGACACACAAATACAGCTGCACAGTGCACAGGTGTGTGTGTGTCCGTGCGTGTCTGAACGTCTGTGCGTAGTGGTGCGTGCGCTTGATGACTGACGATTCGTGTCCAAAGGATTGAGCGCGAAAATCCGTTCCGAGCTTCGTCTTACGTCGCGCGTCTACACGATGGACAGCGACGTCCGCGTGCTTGACGTGAGCACGGACACGATTTCCTCGGAGCCGACCGAGACGGCCTCGGAGATGGAGATGATCGAGCTGGATGCCAGTTACGACGCGGGAGCGTCGACCTCCTGCCTTATCGATGAAAATCCGACGTGCAGGACGAGGAGCGCCGGTCAAGCCTTTTCCCCGGACTCCTCGGACATCGAGATAATACATCCGCGAAGTGATTCGCAATTCGCTCAGCCGATGAACGTCGCTCCACGGCCCGTCTTTAAGGTTATGTTCCGCGACGAGAGTGTCTCGAGGTACGTTCCCGTCGTACATACATACGTTTCAGCGCTTTGTTTACAACGCGCACGCGGGTTTTTGTTCCACCTCGTTTTACAAGGACGTTCCTGACATATATATATTATATATATATGTATATGTGTGTATATAGGAATGTAAATGGTTTTATTATAAACAAGCGTTAGGTTAGGTTTTTCTGTATATGTTTTCGAGGAAGAATGTGCGAATTATATTGATGTGCAACAAACACACTAGTAAACATATAATTTATTTAAATTGTGCATAAAATATTAAACGCATGTGAATTAAATAACAAATAATATGTAAATATAATTTCATAATAGGAAATATAATTTCAAATACAAATTTGTAATTCGTGCACGCACATTAACATCAAAAGCTAAAACAATCACAATGACTAAGTTCGTAATTTTTTATCAAATCTACAATTGTATTTTATGAGATTCTCCATGACTTGTTGAAAAAGATTAATTTAATTTAACTACTCTTTTGCTTCATTTATATGTCTCTTACATGTGATATATATAATTCAAATAGTAGAAATATAGATATACGCTGATCGTCAGTGGTTTTGTTGCAAACATTAAACATATGCAAATGAAATCGTTATTATATTCATTGGATTTTTCGCGGATTATTAAATTTTGTGTATTTTGCAGGCGATATCGGCAAGAAGTGAAAGACTTTCTGCACGCTTTAGTGCAATCAAAACCATGTCTTAAAAAGAACTCAAATGAGTCAAGTCTGACTTTAGAAATTTGGGATGATGAAGTTGATTCCAAAGATGATGAGAATGCTTTGGACGACAGTGTACAATACCTTGGTTCACATGATTTTCTATTTACAATTGATAAACAACGGAATGTAAAGAATGATTTCGATATTCCGATTTATGGACAGGTAACGTCATCTTCCCTTTATTAATCTGTCTCGTTTCTCTCTTAATTAATTTTTCTTATTGTATATAGTATATTTGTATAATCGTTAATATATCTTATTTCGATTGAGGAATATCTCAATACTTTGACATTTTTTACTCTAATTTAGGAGCAAATATTATTCTATTTTTCTAAACGACATTGTTTCACCTTAGAAATATGATACATTTGAGGAATCAAAACATGAGGCATCGAAAGATTTCGTGCCAAAATTAAATTGCTTCAATTGTAATGGAAATCACAATTTGCGAGATTGTCCGAAGCCTAAAAATCAAAATAATATCAATAAGAATCGTAAGGAGTTTGCTATGAAGTACAGCGCGGGAGTCCGATATCACATGAGTGAGGATCAAAGATTTAGTCATATGGTTCCCGGTCAGATGAGCCCAAAACTACAAAAGGCACTTGGACTGAAAGACAATCAACTACCTAAGCACATATATAGGTGCGACATAATTACATAATTTATAGGATCTTGGGGAAAATGCTCCTTCATATTGCTCGGTGTATTTATATCTGTCTATTTCTATTATCGATAATAACTTTCTTAGAATTTTAATATCACACTTGCTGTTTCCAAGTTGACGTGATAATGTTTTGAGATCTGTTGTTATTGTTGTTATTGCTGCAAACGCACGTGTGTTTACACGAAATTAATTAATGTGAAATTAAAAGAAAAGATTTATTATTCTCAATTTAATGAGCCAATGAGGTTCATTCTACGTGCCAAAACATGTTTTTTCTTAGAATGAGATTACTTGGCTACCCTCCAGGGTGGTTGGAAGAGGCGCGCTTACAACATTCTGGCTTATCACTGTTCAATTCCGATGGAGTAGCGGAGAGTGATATAAACAAGGAAGAAGGTGAAATCATTATGGACGTGGATAAAGATCGATACGATATAAAGAAGATATATGATTTCCCTGGTTTCAACGTGCCGCCTTCTCCTGGTACCATAGAAGTAAGTAACGTACGGTAAAATAATCGATGTTGATACATAATTTTGTAGTTTACAATGTTTTTGTTTTATTGAAAATCGCGAGCATTAAAATCTGTCTGATTGCAGGAAAGCCACAAGTATCGGGTACCGCAGATGCAACTTGGGCATAGCAAACAGATGATGTTGTTGCACTTGCAAGGTAAAGAAGCAGACGATGGCTACAAACGGAAAAAACTGATATTACCTCCGCCAGTAAATAATGTAGAAATTGTAAATAATGTAACAATCAGTGATATGGAAATAGAAGATACATTAGAAGGTATAATTATTAATCGCATTAAAACAAATAGTGTCATTATTTTTAATGCAATTTTACTTGAGGGTGCGTTTCATTTAACGCTCGCAACGCTCTTGGAATCATTTCATCCTTGTTGGTTAAAGAAGAACAAGTAATGCTTGCGAACGTTAAACGGAACGCAGCTCAGAAAGAGAATTACTATGTGAGAAGCGATTAAGAATCATTTCAACATTAAGTTCATACGAATAGTGTATATCGATTCGCTTTTCTTACTTTTTATGAAAATAAAAGTTTATTCCTTTTTATTTTCATTGAAGAAAATGCTATGGAGAATGTGTCTGTTAACGGGCACTTTGTACCACCGTTACCGAAAGAATCGGTGCAACAGCCACTACCACCACCACCGCCGGCGGAGTTACCTCAAACACCAACAGACGATTTAAATTCGCAGTCGCGAGAATTGATGTCCTCCGATTCTGCGGTATGTCTTCAAATAACTATTTTCTAATTACTGTATTCTTAAGCGTCTTAACTTACAAAAGCGGCATCTCCTTTTCAGGACGACACTACTTCGACCTCAAATTCGCCATCCTTGATTGAATTAGAGAGAACGAAGGAAGCATTACTTATGGAAATCGAAGAGACCAATTCGCAGTCTAATTCTGACTCTATGTCAGCTAAAAACGATTCGAGTACTGTGTCTGCGTCGGAAACGCCATTCTCCAGTATTACGGCTACGCCTTCTACCTCGAGAGCTTCTCCAAATGAAGATTCCGCGAAGTCGGATTTACAGGGCTGTCCTGATACGCCAGTTGACTTTAACACCACGATCGCATTGGACACGTCAGTTTCCGATAGACTGCCTCAATCCAATTCTACTCCAATTCGTTCTACTTTGAATAACTCTTTGAATACAAGTCAAGCTTCTGTCAAGTCGGTACACTTAGGTACACCAATATTGCCTAGTACCTCTCCATACAGTAAACTGCCAACATCAGAAAAATTTTCCAAGGACATTTGCGACGTCATCAACTTCGAAAATTTACCTGACTCAACGGGCAAGTATGAACAAATGTCGGGAGTCTTGCAAAAGGTTAGAAGCACTATGGCAAGGCTACACCAATAGATATAAATCGATTATTTATATTAGATACAGAATATTTAGATATGCGAAGATCAATGAGATATGATAGTTCAGACTATTAGGAGAAAATAATAAGACACGACTTAAAAATTATTTGTTTTCTTACTTTCCTTTTTTTCTAATTCAATTTGAAAGAAGATAGTGTCAAAGACATTGATATCTCATTGTAAATAGATATTTTTGAGTATCTCTATAAGATTGATTTGTTCATGGACAATTACCTAAAGATCTCAAACAGTAGCTGGTAAGCTAAATTACGATTCATTGGTAGTTCAAATCATGATTCAGAGGTTGATACAAAGGGATTCTCTATCTCATATTTCTCTTTGAGCTTCTCAAAAATTCTTTTTCTTTAATAATTGTAAGATAATATATTTTTTCAGACTTCTCTAAGCTACTGTTCAAACAAATTGAATTATACTTAAAATGCTGTTCATCTTTTCGAATTTTTGACATAAAATTTTAGAGTAACGTTCCTGAGATATTTACAAGGTATCTTTGAACTCAGTGCCAAAACAACGGCTTAGCACATGAAAACAAGTCGAGAATGCCTAATAAATATATATCCGATTTTGAACAGTTTCGGAATTATGGATTCTTAAAATTGCTTTTGTAAGAAAGCATGAACATGTTGCTTAAATATTTTAGTTTTGGAAGTTGTGTTCAGAGACACCTTGTTAGGAAATATTTTGAAACAATCAACTTTTTCCCTCTAGACGTACATGCTTTCTTTCTTAAGAGAACAACTTTATTCTCAAACCATAAGAATTTTTTTTGTTACTTTCTGATTTCCATCTTTTTATTTCAATATTTCTCTATAAATTCTCAAGATCAGACTTAATGTGCATATCTTATGATAAGATTAAGAGATCTTTCTTTGTATTCTCCTTGTCTGTTCGACTTCATTGCTTAAAATCAGAAAGCAAATGTCAACTTCTTTTATTCTCTAGTGTGCGAGTTGCGTGACAACGAATATTTGAGATCTTTGAAATATACATATTGTAATTGATAAAATAATGTAAAAAGAATCAGCATTTCTACAACTTCAATTTAATTTTTTTTGTATTTCTACATACATTCTAGTCTGCTGTATATTTCAATATTATTTCAATAAGAATGCTACTTGTTTATAGAAATACAGCGGCGTATCTAACTTTTGAACAGAGATTGAAAAGTATCATATGTAATTGAACGCAGAATGTCTTTTATTTATTGTGAATTGACAAAATTTCAATCGATTATAAAAATGCTTTCACAAGTTCTTACAAATTCGCAAGACTGTACATGTCTCATACATGATTCTTGATTACATGATTCACACATTTAGGCATTATTCAATTTACTATATATGTTTATACGTATATAATATATATAACTATATAATATATATTAGCTATATACATAATATATAACAATATTTTATACGTGTAAATATACATATATAATATTAAAGAATCATAGAGAAATTACTGTCATCTTCCAAAAGTACAAAAACGTAGGTACAAGATTTTCGTCGCAGTTATTGTCAAATGTAACTGTGATGTTCATTTTACTTTTTTGTATTGTCTTATAATTCAAATCTGTTTTCTACATATGCACATTAATCTTAATTGGACATACGAGGAGCTCTACTTGTGCAATATATTTTGTACATGTTGAGGTAATGTAAGAGAAATACTCAACTGTGATTTATAAAAAACTAATCTTTACATTTATAAAAATTATTTTTTACAAATATATATGTACATATATACATATATATTTGTATGACAGGAAAGAAAATAGTTTTTGAAGAATTGAAGACAATGACATTGAAAAATGCAAATTGCTAAGTATTTTTTATTGTAATGCAAAATATTCAAGCATTTGAAATATAAGTTTTAAATTTCAAACTAATTGCGTAATTTCGATTATCAAATATACCAATTTTTGTATTATGTTAATGCAAGAAATTTTCTTATACATATATATAATATCTTAGTTTTCTCTATTAACAAAATATATATTAATCATCTGCAATTATTTCAACAAGTATCCACCAGCATTTTTTATAAATATAGATACGATAATTTTTTGCTAATGTACGATTTTCTATTTTGCTCGGAAATGTACCTGGAATTTCCGAAGTATAAATAAAATGAGAGATAAATAACTAAGATAAATATTGAATATACTAACGTTGTACAAAAATAAGTATATGTAACTATAGAGTTTTTATCTAAAATAAAATTATTTTGTAATGAACATATGCATAATCAATTGTGTGCATCGAATTATACGAAAATTGATTCCTTTATATAAATATATTATGTCCCATGTTATTTTATTTTATTTTATTTTTTTATAAAATCTTGTGTTAACACTATTTATAATGAACATAAACGGCCATTTTATGCAATGCGGAGAAACTGTTTTATTATCGAAAATATGGGGAATGTACAACGTTAAACAACATGGTTATTAGTATAAAACATTTTATCATAGACCATATTCATTACGAGAAAATTGTGTAATACCATTAATAAATCGTTATTTGTATATACCTTTAAATCTATAACTTTTAATTTGTGTAAAACGTCCGATGTGTGACAAAATATCTCCACTTTGTTTGAATGATATATGTGTATCGAAATATATTATAAAACTATAAGTATCTTCTTCTTTATGGATAACAAAATTTCACTTTTAAATATTATAATCATATATCAATTTTATTTCAACGAAAAAAAAAGACGCACGTCCATCTTTTTTTTTATAATCACGTTACAAAAAAATATAAATACTGATTCTTGACAAACCACACAAGAGATCCGAAATTCTCAATTATCATACATTATCTATTGTGGTATTATTTACAGCAGATAATTGTACATTCGGTAATCATATGTGGGAGATTCTTTACGCAATAAATAATTTTTTTTTGTGATTTTAAGTAGATATCGAGTAAATAATTTTTCGAATATAAATACCAAGTAAATAATTTCACTTAAATGACTATACATTCGCAGGTACTTAATCTTTTTTTATCATTTTTACGGTAAAGATTTTAAATTATATTTGCATGCAATATACTCTTATTATCGCGGGTTCTGTCACATTGTTTACTGCAATCCGCATTACGAGAGGCGAACACGTCAAAACGCCATAGATCTTTTATAAGTCTGTTTTCTATTCCCGTGCTACTGAACTGTACTAGAACTTTCTTTCTCACTTTTGCTAGATATCAAACGTATACATATTTCATTTTAAGAGCAAAGAGTGTACATTAGTTCGGCTACATTAGTTATAGAAAACAGACCATATGTTTGTGATGTAATCGTTGAACTTCATTAGTATCTTTTTCAGAAAGGTGTGACAAAAATATTTTATATTATATTCGTACACGTGATCCAGGCACGTGATTATAAGAGTTTAAAAAGAAAGAAGATACGCGTGTTAAAATCGTGTAAAATTGCGATTACCAATATGTAAGGAAGTTACGCTTCCAAAGAAACAAACTGTGATGTATCCCGCTAACGCGTACATTCATGGGCGTATCTAGAATTTTTTTTCGAGAGGGAAGGGTTATCAATCCTGTTAACGCATAAAAATAGCAATTTTTGCATTAATGAATTGAATAATCGTAATGGACAGAAAATAATATTTTATGTGATAACAAAAAATTTGTCCAGAGTCAAAAGTAAAATTGTATTTTATAATTAAAAATGAAAAAATAAATAAAAATTTCGAGGGCGGGGGAATTTAAACTCCCCAAACCCCGACCCCCTTGGATACGCCCATGTGTACATTACGTTTATCAATATCGTATATCCTATATATCATAACTTCTCCTATTTCTGTTATAAGTTTACCACGAATCGTGATATATAAAATTTCGGATAACAAGAATCCCGACGACGTTGCACTGCACTATTTAATTCATCGTTGGCGGCGGAGGCGGACCATCTCCGTGTGAACCCTATACAAAAGAAAGTATGCTCAAAATACGTCTTCCGAGTTTTCATCGGTAATATGCACAATCGAGGCACACTCACGGGCTCATTATTGCTCTTGATGACGTTGTCGGTCGAGTGTCGTAGAGATCTTGGTCTAAATGCGTACAGGAGAACGATGAAGCCAATAATTAAGCAAGTAAAGAGGAAATCTGAAGGTTCCCGAACGTTCGTCTGCGGCCCTGGAACTAGAAGAGGAATATTTATTTTTCTTTCTCTTTTTGAGAAGTAATTGCAATTCAGTATTATCTATCGTAATACACATAAACTCGTATCTGAAACTTTTCTTTGTTTTCAGTTCTGGAAAGAAATCACGGACTTTAAGCTAAAATTAATCTTGACCGGATACGTTAATGAAATCGATATAAGAGACAATTCGATCAGTGTAATGTATCTTGTAATTAAAAGTATTTTGGTGATAAATACGTACATCTAGAAACGTTGAAGCACTCGGTATCCGAACAATAATCCTGGGACTGTCGTAACTGTAACAGTAATACAATTTATGGAGAAATTTACTTTTTATTTGCAAAATACGCGCAGTCAGGCAAATAACTATATGACTAATTGCTGCAGATGTTCGTCGACGAATGTAAGTGCGCTAAATATGTGAAGATATATAACTGTATATTGTTAAGATTTTGGATTTGACCTTTGTGTGTGAGAGTGTACGCGTCTACGTACGCGTTTACATATATATACAATACATAGATATTACATACATATCGCTCATTCGCTACAACGACATGAGTAAAAATAAATCATTTTAGTTATGCTTGCAGAAAGAGAACGGAAGCAAAAAGAAAAAAAAGAAAGAACATACTTTAAAAGCACATTTCATTTCTTAACAATCAGCTATTAAAATTGTAAATTTCAAAATTGATATAAAATTTTAATGATTCAAAACTTTGTTTTTTGTTTTAATTGTGTCGTTGTTAGCAGTAAAAGCGATATATATCGATACATTTACGTGTCTCGTAAAAGCCATGTTCATACTTTGACTTTTCCCACGAAAAGCTTTTTTTTCTTATAACGAGAAGTATCCCCGTCAACGGAATGCGTACTCAATGGTCGAGAACGAACTTATCCGGAGGTGAACAGGTCTTCCTTTTTTTTTTTCACTCGAATCTCTACAAATTCGATGTCCTCATATTCGATTCGTGTAATGTATCGTGCATCGGCAATCGACTTACGTAATTTGAAACATTTTTACGTAACCGGCGCGTGGCGCAACGAATATCTGCCAGCTAAACAGAAGAGGTCATTGCGTTACAGGTCGTAGACCAAGAAACGGGGAAAGCCTCGTTTCGTTGCCTCGGTTTAAAGAGACCCAAACGCTCGCGGAAAAAAAAAAGAAAAAATAATAATAATAATAACGAAGGAAAAGGAGGCACGTCCTTCGTCGCCGCCCATTGTCCGCGACCGCAATCTTATCGCGACATCGATCTGACGGACTCGCGCGCGTCACATTTTCTCTCACTCGTATTACTTACAATAGAAAGCAGATGTTGCACGGACATGTAATTCCACATGCACTCGCACGGGTCGAATCCTTCGTCGCTCATCGTGGTATAGGCTGGGGGGAGAGACCTTACGCAGAGAATCCGCCGCTGCACGACAATTAAGAAAATGCCTTGATTATTGGACACCTTGATTATTAGACGTCAACCGTTTCTTTCTCACGAGCGCGGAACGTGTAACATATGCGTTTTCTCCGCCGCGCGCTCCGAACGTACCGCTTTTCGTCACCGATAATCTGCAAAACGGCGCGATTTGTTTCTACTTTAACGTTACGACCGATTACTTTTATTAAACACGGCGCAATATACTGACGTTGCAAGAAGAAAAAACAAAGAAAGAGGCGAAAGACTCACCAAACAGTGCATTTCAGCAATTCTTACAAATTCGTGCGCAATTACACGAAGTAAGTCAGCGTGGAATTTCGGAGAATTACATAATTAAGTATTACAAAACGTAAACGATTGATTTTTTTCTGTATATTTAATAACTGAATGTTAGAAAACGTTCGATTGATTAAAAGCGAATTTAGATTCCAAGTAAGATGTATATTTTTTTATTTTTGTAAAAAAAAATGACGGCTAAATTCGAAAATTTTTGCATTGTCAATTGTCATAATTTCAAGGACGTGCCGTATATCAAGCGGGCAATTATTCGCATTTGTGCGGACGAGGAGGAGGAAGTACCTGACTTCTTATCTTGGTGATACGACAAGCGCGGTTGTTACACATTTCAAAATATCTCACGAATGCGACATAAACGTTGCGAACTTACGCTGCAAACTAGATTATCGGTGCAATTGCTAGAAGTACCGTTTATATCTTGCACTAACCGCGTTACACTTTAGGTACATATTCGGCAAAAATATTTCTTCCAATAACAGAGACGTTATGTCGCTTTATTTTCAATCGGGAATATGTTTATTTGATAACTCATACGTTTAGTTATTTAACAATTACATGCTTGTTTGACGACTTATATGTTTATTTATTTACGTAATACTTATATGTTTATTTATTTATTTAATACTTTGCCACGTCACCCATGTTTGAGTAACGCATACATTTTCGCAATTCATTCGTAACGGTTTAATTTTTACCCAATTGATTTTATTAAGTATTTAAGACATTAAAAAAGAAACAATATAAAATATATTAAAATTTATTAAGATCAATATCGAAATCAGTTTGGCAGATAACATGTTGATTTATTTGAGAACAATACCGCCTTGCGTGGAAGATAAAAGTGGAAAATTTGTTCGCTTCAGTTTGTAGCAGAAAAATCGATTATTCGAATGTTCTTCGATTTTTGAACATTAGGATACTATGTGTTTAAACTCGCAATAAATTGATTAAATCTATTATAACACCGATTCTCATAATTTCAAGGACATTGCATATAACGCGAAATTATCTTTTTAATTTAATATACTTTAATTTTAATTAAATTTATTGTAAAATAAATTATTGCCTTATTATACTTTAAATTCATATTTTTAACAAAATATATAATGTAAATTTTAAAAAATTTATAAAAAATAATGTTGCT
This sequence comes from Wasmannia auropunctata, assembly GCF_000956235.1. Classification (NCBI taxonomy): domain Eukaryota; kingdom Metazoa; phylum Arthropoda; class Insecta; order Hymenoptera; family Formicidae; genus Wasmannia; species Wasmannia auropunctata. The sequence continues at coordinate 146,456 of NW_012027200.1, forward strand.
ATTATAATAGTATAAAATTTTATTATCTTGAAAGTTTAAAAAGTTTAGAAAGTTTTAAAGAAAAGAATCCGCCTCCTCGCGAGAATGTCCGAAGGAAGTCTTACATCACGGAAGTAGTAAAAAAATGTAGATTATAAATAATGAGAAAATCATGAGAACATCGATATTTACACGTGAATTACTGACTGCGATACGTAACATTAATTTGCAGCGCGCATTAGAGTAATAAACAAACGATACCAATCTTAGCGAACGTCAGCTGAGAATCGCAAAACAGAATGCGCAAATGCTCGTTGATAGCTTAATTTTTTCCCTGTTTTATTAAATGTAAAATATTAATTTTAATCTTGATTCAATTACTATTTTCTTTAAATTTAATTACTGTTTTCCTTTTCTAGTTCTGGGAATTAAGGAAAATGAAAAATCAATTGATCGAAGATTAAAATTAATCAACGCTGAAATTAGAGAAATGGAGCATTAATCGTGTCGCAAATTGAACGAAACAGCGCAAAGTGCAAGAATACAGATTGCCGTTACTCGTGGCATCGTCGGGAAGGAATTCTTTAAAGCGGAACCTCGTTTACGCAACGCGGCCGTTGGAAACTTGTTACGATATTTCCGCGTGCATATCGAGCGAACGAGCGATCCGTTCCGGAATTTTTCTCGTCTCCGCAGCGCGCGGCATCGTGCTGTCACAGTTCACGGTGACTGCTGAACGACGGCATGCGGAAGGGGCGAGGAGGGGGAGGGGTCATACACAGCTGACACAACTGAAAGGATCGGCGGGCGACGATCGTCGCGATTTTCCGCCGCGCGGTCCACGCCTCCGCGTTTTCTCCGCCGGCGCGAGAGAGCGATATCCCCGCGGCGATCCGCGAGCGATGCCACGGAGAGAGAAAGACCCAAGGTCCGTCCGTCTCTCGCGTCCGTATGGTGACGATCGACGGGCGCGTCGCGCGCGCGAGCGAGCGATAGACGGCGCTCTGAAAGCGCCGTCGAACGGGAAGTCGCGAGATGACGGAACATCGCGATTTATCGCAATCGACACTATCGTCGCACGCGCGAAGAAAGAAAAGGAAAAAAATAAGAGATAAAGACGCGAGATCGAGACGACGCACGACGCACGCAATTCGACGTCGTCGAACGGGAGCGCCCGTCGAGAGAGATTGTTACTCACCGTCGTCGGCCGAGAAGAACGGGGAACGGACGGAAGAGCCGGATCACGACTGCGTGACGCGAGGACACCGCTTCGACAGCTTCGGGCAACTCGGACGACTTACGCTCGACCCGTTTCAACCATCACGAATCCGCACGAATACGAATCGTCGTCCTCGCCGTCGTCGCCTTCGCTCGTTGTTTCGTGTATGTGTACGTACGGAAACCGCGGAGCACATACGTTCGCAGCCGTGCATTCGTGACCGCGCGGGATTGGCGCGCGGTCGACCAATCGGTGAGGGCGGCGCGATAATTTCAAACCTGCGACACGCGTTCGCGGGCGATCTTTTCGAGCTGTCATTTAGAATGTTTCTCGCCCTTTGGAAATGGAACAGAATTCTTCTTTAAAAAAATTTTTTTTTTTACTAAAACAAAATTTTTTAATGAAAGTTTGATTATTCTTTTCTTCGTACAGATTGTATGGAAGAGATTTATAAAACGCTATTAAGCCCGTATCAGACTAAAGATTGAGATTGAGATTGGATTGGGATTTAATTAATTAGAAGAAAGAAAACTTATCTCAAATTTACTTTGAACTTTGATCAATAAAATTCCAATTTCAATTTCAATCATTAGTCTGATACGGGCTTTATGCGTTTAATAATATGCCTGATAATTTTTAGCGTTTTTGAACCGCTGTTTATGTGAAAAATTTCGTTTTTTGCGTGTCATAAAAAGAATGACATTTTTTTTTTTTTTTTTTTAATAAGAGTTTTATTATTCTCTACTTTATAGCAAGGAAGATAATTTATAAAACGCAATTATGCGTGCAATGTATGTTTTGCAGGTCGACGATGCATCGAGTGTTACTTCTATCGTTTTAAATAATCTATATGATAAACTATAAAGCAATAATTTCTTGAGCCTGAAGAAATTAAGCTGAGAGAAATTAAGCTTAATCTCAAGCTGAGATCCCAAAAGAAATGACATGCCCCTTTTCCTACAAACTATTTTATATTTCTCAATTGCATGTTGTATCACAAAAATAATCGATGATTTTATACAAGTCTGTGAATGATTAATTGATGATCGATAGATTGAGAATTGATTTATCATTAACGAGAAGTTAAATTAAACAGAGAAACACGTTATAAATAATCGTAAAGATTGTTGAATAAGATAAAAACGCATTTAACAGTTTAACGGCTATTCATCATCAAGAAAAACAATAAGTCAGTTATGAATTGATAATACAATAAAATTAATGATTGCCATTATTATTCGAATGCAAATTTCATTGCAGCTGACAAGTTGTAAATACATAGAATTATTACTCTGTATGTGTATGTGCGTATTAGTACAAGAAATAGAAATTTTAGATTTTTAGCAGAAATATTTTTTCAAATCTTTAAAACATTCTTTAACAAACATTTCTCACTGTCTTTTAATATTTTCCTTGAACTTTCACCTTGTAATCCGGGAAAATCCGTTGTTGTTTGTTTCATTGCACGAGGGTAAATACCATATTTTAAAATTAATTCTTTAATTGGAAATCCCTATCTAATTCCAAACATTTTTATAATAATTGAATACATGTATGTATGTGTGTGTGTTTACAGACATTTGCCACCGTTATCGAAAGAATAAACGAGACTTTAATAGCATTAAATATAAATATAATTTTCAGTTTGGTTTCTACTTTATTAAAAGCAAATTGCATATGCAAAAACATTAAAACATATATAATGTATTATCTCCTTTTCCTTCTTCTTTCTTATAGACTTCTTATCATCTATAAAATGCAATATCATGTTTTCTATTATCTATTAAAAACACACTCGAGTGATCATCTCACTTGAATAGAAGATTTATTACTGATCGTGTAAAAATCTCTTCGGTTTTAAGATTTTACATATGTTGCATTAAATTTTCTATTCTCAGCTGATGCAATTTTTTAATGTTGTCACTTTTTTAAAAGAAATAAGTACGAATAAAATAAGCTAGATTATGAGTAAAATATTTCTTCATGTACGTATCTTTTATGTAAATTAATTTTTGTTTTATTAATATATATATATATATATATATATATTACATATTAATTAATATAAATTTTTATTGATACATATATAAATTGTATTATATATATATATACATATAAATTTTATATATATATAATATACATGCATGTGTGCATTAATACAATGTTTTTTGTACTCCTTCTTTTTGAAAAGAGACTTATTATCGATGTCGTGCGTAGAATTTCCCATCGAGCGATAACGCGCGCGCGCGCGCGTGTTCAACGATAGGTCGCGGCCGCGACCCCACGTGACCGTGGCGCTATATACGCGCCGACGGGCGCTAAAATTCGCCACTCGCTCTTTCGATCCTTTGCGACGAGGTTCCCCTGTTTGTGCTAGAAGAAATATTACCGCATCCCCCCGTTCTGCATTTCCGTCTCTCTTCTCTTCTCTCTTCTCCTCTCTCAAGCTCCGACCCGGTGCCCGTTCGTTTGATCCCGCGGGAGAACGGAGCGCGAATTTCCCTCCCCGAACACAGTATCGCGCTCTTCCGCCGAAAGTAACTCGCGGCGGGGATGCACGCCGCGTGTTTGGAGCGCGTCTCGAAACTCGCGGTTTGCCTCTAAACGCGCCCTTTCGCGACCCTGCTTCCCCCCCTTTCGTTCCACCTGCCCGAAGATCGGCCGTGTCGGAATGCGCGAGGACTCTCGCGAGTAGCGAGCGACGCGAGTGACTCGCGCGAATCGCCTGGATTCGAACGCGCGTTTCTTCCGCGCGGATAAGAGAAAAAAAATCGCTTCGTCTCCTCTACGTAACGTAACGCGCGGGAGGAAGGAGTAGCCTCTTTCTTAGAATTCGGCGCGGGAGGAACGCAGGGGAGAGCAGCGGCGAGGGCGCGGTGGGAAGAAAGGAAGCAAGGAAGGAACGACGACCGCGCTAATCGGGCATGGGTCTGACGGATACCAGTTTCGAGCTACTTCTGACCCTGTGGCGAGTCTTCGTCGTGGGAGTCCTGCCGTGGACCGAGGAGCCGCGCGGTCAGTGTCGCGGTGTCTCGTCGAGCTGCAACATTCACGGCGACGCCGTCGCTCGTTAGTCATCTTCGGCGCGACGCTCGGTAAGTACACGCGTGTCACTCCCGCGTAACTCTCTCGCGTCTTTCTCGTCTCTCGGTCGACGCGGAAAAACTCGCCCGCTCGCGCGGATGGAGCCGAGGCCGAGAACGGGCCCGTCGTCCCCGACGGGCGTCGGTGGCGAGGGGTCTGCAACCTTCGCGAGCGGTAATTATAATTCTTTATTGTTTTTTCTTTAGAAAAGAAATATTTTTTTTTCTCAGAGCAGAAAAAGAAAGAATAAAAATATTGTATTACAGTTGTATATATTTTAAATACACACAACTCATTATTTCTATTTTTAGATCATTTATTTTATATTCTGATAATTTGATAACGCCGCGAATTTTTGAAGAGCGTCGTGTATGTATGTTTATACAATTAAAAAATGTGTAGGTTCCATATTCCTCGATCCGCGCCATTTTTCACGTTTATCGTAATTTTTCGCATCATAGACACGCATCTAGATTTTATTAGAGCCGTAAAGTAATTTTAGGACTTTCCGGGGAATTGTTATATAGCATCAGATCTATATCTGCGCGTTTCCGATAGATCGTAAAATCAAAGCGTTGACACGTCGAATACTTTACGATTTCATCGTTTACGAACACGATACTGCACTTCCTCTACGTTTCGCTGTAAATCAATTATTTTCCACAATTTTTAGTTTTATCCGGCTAACGTTGTATCAATAGTTTTTTACACTTAACAAATTTCATATAGCAATATTATTATTCTTTCAAACATAATTTTGCCATTCAATGGTTTTGTATTTTAGCGCCTCCTTTTTTAATTATCTACATTTTTATGGGCTGTATTTTTTGATTTAGAAAAATCAGTATTTATATGTGATCGGACAATTTGATGAAAAGTGAACTTTTCAAGGTTTTTTGAAAATAAAGGAATTACAATTAAATTTAAAAAAACAAAGATTTTAATATTAAAAAATTGTAATAAATATTGACTGTGCTGTAAATTTTTAAGTAATAATAATTTTTAACTCATATTGATACAGACATAAAATAAAAAGTTTAAAATATACAAATATTATACATAAATAAAATAAATTTAAAGTGTAGCCCTTTATGTGCCGTTTTACTTCGAAATAACATTTATCTCATATAAAATATATCTATCACTTACAATAGTGTTAATAAAATAAGAAATATTCCAATGCGTGTTTTATTATATTACAAAAAGGATCTTAATCAAACAATATTCATTGCACGCGTTGTCCTAATGTGGCTAGGAAGAGAGATTTTAAAGGTCAATAGAATAATGCAAAATGTCAATGACGCTTTGTCTTAAGTATTCGAGTCATATCTGAATAGCCGAACAACGGCTTTCATCTTCACACCTTGCGGAATGCTTCCCGCGCTTCCTCGAAACGCCCATTGAAGGAAATCAACAACTGTGATGAAGATGCGTTTCCTCGAGATGAAACGATTATTCATCATTCGCGACACGTTGACGTCCGAACTGATCGAGTGTCGTATCTCAAAGATTCGATTGCCCGCGGTTAAAGGAAAATCTAATTAATGTAACGTTCTCGTAATTCTCGGGGAAACTCCGCCCCGGGGGAAACTCCCCACCCGAGAATTCGTCGTTAGATTCTTCGGATCCGACGAATCCTCCTCTCCCACTGTTCCGACATTATTCTATCGCGTTCTCGCGTAAGCCGTCGTTTGAATGAATATTTGAGACCGGATCGCGGCTCGCGAGTAGTTAGTCCGCCGTCGCAATTCGCGCCCGAATGACCGGCCGCGCCGATCGCGCGAGCATTTCGGGTTTTCCCTCGGCGAAGGAATTCGCCGAAGAAGAAAGCGAAAGAGGCTGCCTTTGCATATAGACTCAGGACGATGGAAGGCCGTCTCGGTAGGTTTCTTCTTCTTTTTTCTTTTCACGTAGCTTCAGATGGCAAGGAATCCCTACCACGTATAGAGTTTGTATTTTATTTTGAGACGAGGGCACAAAGATATCGTCATTTGATTCGTACGATTTGATAGATTTTTTATGGTTCGGAATGAAAACATTGGATACGAGAAATCTGGCGGATAGAATAAAAAAAATAAATCTCCTTTCTCATTGCGAAATTTTCTGTCGACGCGAAGAACGTAACGCAACGAATATTGTAGCTAAAATAAAGAGAGAAACTGTGTCTTTTCTATTTCTGTTTCTTTTTTAAATAAAATTAAAGATATCTTCTGTAAAATATGTCCTATAAATAATATCTAGAAACAGATACGACTACAGATATCTCATAGTGAAAGAGCTAATGAAAATCGTATGACATGTGTAAAGGTCACTTCATGATTCACTTCGATACTTCATATCATTTTAAATGAGTCGACATCAACTAGACATGAAAAAAAAATTTATTAACTATGCCATTTTTATGGCTCTCATATTTGTTTACATTATAATATGTTATAATATATTATAGCATATTCTAAGCAATTTCTGACTATTTATAAAGATTACATATTGAACTGATTTGCGGATTAAGCAATCATTGCGTGGGATTTCGAATTTACATCGCAGATGAGAGTTAGAGTTGCAAAATTATGGCAAGGTGTTACACCAAGTGAAAAAACTTACAAACTTGTATTTTTATATCACCACATTTATATTTTTGGCAGATGTTTAGGATAAAAATGTATCTGACTGATTTAAAAGAATATTAATGTTTATTGTGCAAGACGTAGATATATAAATATTTTTCACTTTAAATTAACATTTTTCTGAATATTTATAGAGATTATTGCGACGCAGAGAAATACTCGCTGCATGTGTTGTCGCTACGCGTATAAAAGATTTTGTATCAACAATTGAAGTTTGGAATTTGTCTATGTATTCACGAGTATATACGTTTTTGTTATTGTGAATGATTAAATATTACATACATATTCATCTCTAAGTTACGTCATCTCAGAAAGATACATTTTATACAAATGTCATTAAAAAATCTCTGGCTATCTTTCCAAAGGCAAATGTTAAATTAGAAATAAACAATGTTTATCTAATATCAAATATTTTCTGCCGATAATCACTAAATCAAAACAAACGTCGCGTATCTTTCTTTAATAACGGGAAAATATATCCCGTAATATTAATAATTTCATATCTTTTTCTGTCTATATAAAAGAAATTAATATTCTTCAGACTCTAAATTTGATCCATGAACAGTTGCTATGGAACCATTTTAAAAGTAATTGGAAATATAAAAGTTAACGAAATTTCCTATGTGAGAATTACTTATTTTCCATAAATTCAAATTTTAGTATATGATGAATTTAATATTGAGAAATAAGTGTAAAATTTTATATATCTATATTATTTTGAAAATTATATACATATATTACATATCAATTTATCAAAAATAAATATAAATTTCTTGATAATTAATTTTTACCAGCGTATTATTTTATTACTTTATTTACTTTGCATACAGTTCTTTAGAGTACAGCTGGTATAGTTATCGCTTCGCGAATGATTAATTATCCGTTTGCTTTCTTCAATTGCTTCAATTACGGGAAAAACTGATACGCGATGTTTGTTTTGATTTAGTGGCTATTGGCAGAAAATAATTAATAATAGTCACACGAGCTAATTATTATTAAGAGTGATTATTGTTATATAATAAACTAATCTTAAACATTTATGTGCATCGTTAAAGTTTAATATTTTTGCGAAATGAAAAATAAGAATAATTTTGCAGACAGAGAATAGTTAACTTTGAATTTACGAAATGTTGCCTCTACGAAAGAAAACAGAGTATGTCGTAGAAAATAAAAATTAGAAATCCGATTCTTCTTACATCAAAATTTTCCAGTCTATTTTAATTCTCCTCTACGGTTTTTAAGAATTATTATTGATAATAATTCTAAATTCTGAATAAAAATCTTATGAAACAAGAAATCTCTGATGTTCTAAGAGAGGCCGCGCTGTATTAGTCAAAGTGGAAAACAAGACCTGTCTTGCGTTAACGCAAGAATTAAGGCGTGTCTAGTTTAAACGTGTGACAGAAAAAACGTAGTAATCGTATCAAAAAAAAAGAACGTGAAATCTCGACGATTCATTCCGCGCGTCATTGTGGTTCTCCTATTTGTCCTCCGTGTGTGCGTATGCACTTGCGGGTATATATTACCATTTGCGGTTCGCTTATTATATCTTTGCAATCCGATCGCGATTATGGTTGTTAATTCATACCTCCTTGGACAGCGATTCGAGAGATGAAATTTCCGCGAGAAAAAATCGACTCCCGAATATGTAAATATAAGCACGAGGGTCCTCTAGGAATATGTCGACGTAAATTCAATTTTCGGAGAATATCGTTCTTCTTATAACTCCATCTTTTCCTTCTGTTCTAGCGATTATCCTCGTCAAAACTAGTTTTGGAATACTTGTTAAAAACCGATGATAGATCGATTGAAATATCGTCATTTGCATGTTGGAAGAGAAAGAAGATTTTGTAACGATTTTTACATTTCAATTTTTCCTTATTATAAAAGGAAAACATTGTAATAAGTTAAAAAGATAGAGGAAAACGCTGTAATAAGTTAAATAGTGAAATAGATGCGTTTATAAGCGAAGCAATTAGATTTTATTAAATTAATTGTATTAAAAAATATTATTTTTGTGAGAACATGTATCAATTTTTTGAAAGATTTCTATTTAAATTAATCAAGCAATTTCAATACATTATTAATTTTAGTAAAAAATTGTTGTCAATATTATTTAATAAATACTATTCAAGAGTATCTGCACAAACAAAATCCTCAAATTAAAAAAAAGTTTAACTAAAAATAAAATCTTGTCCTTGTATTCTGAATTTTAAAAATAAAATAAAAAATTTAAAAAATGTATCTAAAAACGAAGTAAGTAATAAAAAACAACATCGAAATATGCTCGTAAAATCATCATATTCTTCCTCAGATATATTTCGAATCATTTTATATTTACGAAATGCATTTAATTTATGCGAATGAATTTTATTAGATCGGATTCTTTAAATGCATTATTCAATTATTTCCATTTATGGACCCGGCCAGATCCTTCATCGGCAAACCGGTTTCCGACGTCGCGACGGAAGCGGGAGCGAGCGATCTCGCAACGACCGCGACGGTGGTAGCGGCGGCGGTGGCGCCGACGACGACGACGACGACGACGGTGGCGGCGAGCGGATGATTTTTCGTCGCCGTCCATCTTCGCGCGTCCGTAGGTGTCTCCGCGACCGCCGAATATCAATTAACTGGGTCGGTCTGCGTGGATAAGCGTGGATCAGTGCGCGTGACAGAAAACCCCTCGTCGAGTGGCCCCTCGAGGCCGGATCGCCCGCGATCGCCTTTGAAATATACGCTGTTTGACCGGTACCCGTCACGGGGTACAATGAGGCTCGTTGGGGGCGTCGAGCGTTGTCGCCTGAAGGGCTATCGATAACTTGTCGTCGCCAAATTACACGCGCCCGCGCCGCGCCCCGTCGCGCACGCGACGCGCTCCTCTCTCTCCCCCTCTCTCTCTTTCTCTCTCGCATACACACGTATATATTTCACGTTAATAAATAAATATAATAAACACGTACTCTCTCTTTCTCTCTCTCTCTCTCTCTCTCTCTCTCGCGCGCGCGCGCGCGCGCGCACACGCGCCGTCTGTCGAATCGCCGATTTCCTTTCCATTGCGCTATCGCCATCCGTTCTCCACTACTTATCCCTCCTCTTCATCTCCCCGTTTGCGCCTTCCTTTCGCTCGGTTCCTTTCGCTATTCGCACACACTCGCGACCTTGCGCCTAATCCCGCGCGCGCAGTAGGCATGCAGATTTATGCACTTGTTCATGAGCTGTGTGCTTCCAAGATTACGTGATTATATTGATCAGTGGACGTGTGAGACTTTTGCTTCTAAGAAAAGCTCGTTTTAAGCCCTCAATCTCCCGGAAAAAATATATTCATTGTCGTTTAATTTGTATTTTCTTTCTATAGTCTGCGCTCAAGCAAAACGTATATAAATAATTTTCTTTCCCGGATTAGTGTAATCATTTCCTTTTCTAGGCTCGGGATCGGAAATTTTCGAGTTATTATCTTTTTTTTTAATTTCTTGAGTGACGGCATGCAAGACATTAATTTATTTGAAAAGAGAAAATGTCGAATTCTATAATTCGTTATGATTATATAGTGAAACATAGGGGTCTTAATTAAAAATCAAACAGCAACACAAATAAAAAAGCAACATAAATTTTGACATCTTTATATGAATTATTGGTGATGTAAGATGCACCTACATATGTTGAGAAATGCGAAATATTCCTGTGGTATTATGTTTCAACGATTATCTCAGTCAACCGAGCGATAAATTATTACACAATTTTTGCACATGTTAATACATCATCGTCTAAAGATCTTTATCTAAATTCTGACTATAATTAACTTACATGGGAATTTAATGTTATCTTTTAGAAAACGCAATTACGAGTCGAAGAGATCGTATATATTTATTGCCGCTGCTTTGCAGGTTCCGGAAGGATGTCGTCGACGGTGGTAAAGAATGCCGCGAAGGGCGTCAACGCGGCCGGCGACGGCAGGGAGACTTGGTCGGGGAAGCTCGATTTCTTGCTGTCGGTCATCGGGTTCGCCGTCGATCTCGCCAATGTGTGGCGATTCCCGTACCTTTGCTACAAGAACGGTGGTGGTAAGTGCATATCCGCAGTCCGAGCGGGCGGTGCGCTCGCTCGCTCGCCCGCAACGCGCGCGACGCGTTTTCCGCGCGGTTTATTTTCGATTATTTCGCGCGCGAGCGTCGAGTGCTCCTCCCTGTCATTGACGGGGCGCAGTGGCAGGAATACGATTTCAATAATCCGCCCTTTCACCCATTATCCCACCCCCGCCGCTCGCGTTTTGTTACGAGAGTAACGAGAGTCCCGCGGTTTCGCCTAAGCAAACGCGAAACCCTCCCCTCCTCCACCGCGCCTTCGCCACGAGCTTCGTATAATTTTTCGCATCATCGATCGCGGGAACCCTGGCATTATTCACGCCTCGCGTTTTTTTTTGCGCCTCAGGAATACACGTGGACGGAAATTGCCGGACGGAATTATGACCGGTTCCACCTGCGTCGATCGCATTTCATCTTTCGGCGCTCTCGCGCGCCGAACGAGATTCTCTCCCCGTCCGTCTCTGAAATCCGGGAGATACAACAAATCCGCCGTCGATTCTAATCGGTTGACTAGTTGTATGGCGACTGATGTCAATTTGCGTTAGGAACGCTGTTTAAAACGTTTATTATTACGTCCGTCCGGAGTGTAATTATTACTCCTTTAGCATCGGATCCACGGAGTTAGGGTCTCATGTACTACTTGCGTCAATGCGGAAAATTGCATTATGAATCACTTATTTGCGTCACGGAAAACATCGTCATGATTACGGTTGAGCCGTTGCTCTCGGTTTAAATTCGAAATTAATTAAGCAAGAAGATACACAAGTTGCTGAACTATAAAGTTTACTTGTTTCTTCCTTCAACCTTGACATTCTTCGTTATCTTTATTTATTTTTTTTTTTTATTGCGTTCTTCTGCGTGACTTCCTGCGACGCGAGAACATACTGTCACGGCTAGCTCCCTTTCGATACTCGTGTGCGGGGGAAAACTTCGTCAACCGATGCCCGTAACAACGTCGGACGTTATTTCGCAGTTAACTTAACTCGACGGGGTAGAGTCGGGTGTTACGCGTCGTCGAGTAATATACTCCAGCCGGCGAGCAATGGGCGTGCTAACCGGTCGGCTAATTGGCATTTACCTCGCGGAAAATGACCTCGGGATTTAGATCTCGCCCGGCAAAGATTCCCCGACGACGGTGTAGCAACTCTCTGCAGGTGCCCAAATTGGTTATAATTACAGAGAAGTAGTAATTTACAGGGCGGCTTTTCGTAAGTCGCGTGGGACGTTTACCCATAGTGATGTTAACCCTTGTCTTCGTTTTTTAACGAGAGCGGGCGAGTGCGAAAGTGATTAAAGCTGTGTGTTCACCGCTTGAATTTCTTTTACTTGCAAGTTGCAATAACTCAGCTTTATTATATAACAGGAATTCTAAGAATTCTAAGATTTTTTTATTTTATTTTTTTTTAGAAACAGAAGGTTATGCTTGATTGCGAATAGCATACTGCATACAAATGTCGCTTTTGTTGTAATATGATTGATATTTAATTAATTATTTTGTTATACTATTATATCAGTTGTCTATCAATTGCATTGCCTGCATTATGTAAATTTTGTAAACAGTTAACATGTTGCGAGCATTCCGCCTTGACATCTCGGTTACACTAATATAAGTATTACGCGCCGAATTTGCATAACATGTCTTGAAACGACGAAAAAAACCGACTTATCAGTTAACATTAATAGCTGTGCATAAATCAGAATAAATTAACAGGCTCCTCATATTGCAACGATAATTGCACTTTCTCGTATTGCAATTAATTCGCGCCTTTACTTATTACGGAAAAAGAAGAAATGACACTTTTGCTGATCTTTGAACATATAATTAATTAAACAATAAAATTAATTTAAAAAGCTACAGTATTTTCCCATTTACGCCTAGTAACCACCCCAGTTAAGGATCGTAAATTATTATTATGAAAAAAATCTTTGTTGAAGTTGTCTATAACTAGCAATAAAATTGGAAACTTCTCGATATCTTCAAACGTGAATCATCGCATTTCTAATAGATGTTAAAATAGTATTGATGAAATAATGATCCGTGTCAATAAAGAACAATGAGAAATAAATTGAAATTAAATTTCTAATGATTTAGTATATTAGTCAAAAATCCACAAAAATCGTGAAAATGTTCCCATAATTTTCTCAGATTTACAAAGTGTAGCAATAAAATCAAATAATATAATATTTAGAAATGAAATTTCCTTCGCAAATATCTGACGCAAATAAAATAATAATTAAATATTTGCGTATCTGAACGTAAAGTTATAATTCCTGTAAATTAACCCTCGGAAGAGAGAACATACTCTTCGCTGAACTATCGCTGAACTATGTCACTCTTAACTCGTTTGTATTGAATAATCAAAGGGTTGTTCCACGTATAAATATATAGTACATAAAACAACAGTTTTTGAGTTTTAAATTTCTTACATCCTTGCGAAGGAACGTACGAGTTTTCAAAGACCAACAAATACCATCGAATCTTGAGTGATACCATCGTTATAGCCAAGATTTAAAGTTGGTTTAAAATAATAAAAATTTTTATTTTGCTCGAAGCTTAATTTCGACAAAGGATCTCCTCATTCGAAGTTAATTAATTTTGTAATTAGATATATCAGTTTCAATTTTAAAAAGAAAAAGATCTATTAGAGGAGAGGAAAAAAAACCCATGTCTTCTGAGTACTCTCCGTATAAGTCGCATGTGGCGTCGAACATACATTTGCATTTACTTTATTCGTGAGCTTCCGCGATTATCAATCTGCCGTCTCCGCTCCTCGATGAAAGCTCCGATCTCACCTCCGCCGCGCGAGATCGCCTCCCGGCTTCCCGCTTCTCTCGGCGTGAGATCGATCTCTTGGAAAACGGTTGGCAATCTTATTGACTTTTGCTAAGCCCCGCTGCGGCGACGGCGATGGCGACGGCGACGACGGCGGCGGCGACGACGCCATTAGTACCGGTTCTATCGGGTTCTACTCCCCAGTAGGAATGCGATTAGGGCCGCTGTCAGTGATACAGAGGCTCCTCAAAAGCGGCTGCCAACTCAATTAAGAGCGGAGTAGAGCGCGCGGCTCCGCGCCATTAGGATGGGCAAGATCGGTCGCTAATTTCCAATTACCTTAATTAATTATAATTTCCCATTCGGGACGCGGGCCTTTGATCATGGACGTGCGCGACGCCGCTGCACCCCGCCGGACGGCGGCTGCGTCGTTATCGCCCTACGGGAGGCGTTATTAACGTGTTGTTTCGTGATTATAATTCGGAGCAGCCCGTACATACGGTATCGATATGTATCAGCCCCCGATGGCTGTCTACCGTTTGTTCGTTACTTCGACAACTTTTTATCCGTACATTTTTTATGCGTGACACATCGAGTTTTCCCTCGCGATAGTGAATAGACATATGAAACAAATTGGAGATAATTCAACGGATATCATAAAAATTTCTAATAAAACGATACTCGATGAAAGTTATGTGAATCGTTCGAGAGAATTTAAATTGATAAACTTCCTATAATAATTTTATTTGCTTGATTATGTTATACATAAATTACGTATATTTTGTTATTTATGAGAAAAATTAAATAAAAGAAAATCACATTTTTTTATTTTGACTTGGGAATAATTCGAACTTATAAAAATTAATGGAAGATAAGATTAGATGATTGCAAACGAGATTATAAGCGCAAATAACATATATATTTTATTCAAAATATGTTATCAAAGAAACAAAATTACATTTCGAATTTTTGCAATATGTTATAATATTTTGCAACACAATATATTTCTATGTTCACCTATCTCGTCATCTAAAAAAAAATTAATTAAAAAATATATAAATTTTTAAAAATACTTTAAAACTTTTTTATTTGACATAAAATTGTATTTATTGTATTATAAAAATTTTTTATTTGGTATAAATTGGTATTTGTAATAAAATTGTTCATGTTTTTTTAATAATGTTTTAAATAATTAAATACTTAATTGAGTTATTCTTGGGAGCCTATTTTTTCAATTTAAATTCATTTTAATTAAGTTATATTTAAGAAGAAACGCAGGAAATTTATCTTTAAATGTTTATCACGATTATAGGAAGCTCATCTCGCATGTTCGTTCAGTCGGGCGTCTATTGCATCTTCATCGTATCTACCTGATTATTTTGTCATAATTTTCACGGAAATTTCCATCACGCAAAATTCTCGGCGTTACAATATACAGTTTTTCCATTTGACTGAACGTTAAGATTCCAGGTTAGCAGGAAGTGCGTTTTCGTGCGTTTGTAATGTATCTTGATGTCGTTCGTAAATGCTAATCGAAATTCTAGACCGGTTTGCTGTAACGATACAGGTTACTCAATCGACGATGACCGAGTAGCCTTGCGCAATGTCATTTATAAGGAAGTCAATTCTCGTATTATGAGACAGATTAGTGGTTTAAGTTTTTCTTACGCAGCTCACGTGCCGCGCAATCTTTTTTTTTATCATATACGTAGCGCGGAATATCATAACAAATTCAGTTATTCAAACGAGTGAATCGGATTAATTTGTTATGCAGGAAGCAGGTGATCCAGCATCGATTCATTTCAAAGAGTTAAAAGTTAAAGTGAGATGTGTTACATCAAAGAAACTTTATTCTATATTCAGAATGTATTAATTACACATATCTGAATATGATTTAGATTATTCTTTAATTAATATTTTATGTATATTAAGATCCCAGTTTACATAATAATCTTTGCATAAAATTAGCGAACGCAATCTCTCTCATAAAATCGTGATTTATTATCCGAGAATTTATTCGAGCCGATGAATTTTTGTAGGACAATAAAGTTTCGGAGCATAAAGCGAAATGGCTCACAGAGATTGTTCTCTCTCTTGATATTTATAATACTTACACTTGAGAAGTGCGTGCTCTCTCTTTCTTCAAAGTAATGCGAGTCAAATTTTGTTAATGGACGGCACCAGCATCACCGGCGCGGCAGCTCGACCTAGACCCTCGTGTACCTATATCGGTGAAAGCGTATTCCGATCGACGGGCTACAATTGGCGCGATTATCTCGCGAGAATGCATTACGTTTTATTCGAACAAGCTTTTCGCCTTTGTTCGGGCGTAAAATGCAGCTTTAAGCACTAAGCCTTTGCGTGAGTGCCTGCTCGCGTTCAAAGGGAGAAAATTGAGCGGAACTGTTGTCCGGGGCCGGACGTTTGCTCTCGACGTTAGCGACATGTCAAGACAAGAGAAAGAGAGAGAGTGGGATTGTTCTAGATTTTGGAATTAATTTTTGTCGAATCTTTGATGTTTTGCGAATTCGCCTTCCCTTACAAAATAAAAATATTACAATAACTTTATCAGGACCTTCATATTTTTTTTTTAAAGAAGCGAATAATATCTGCCAGATATGTTGATCTCGATTTTGTTTAAGCATATTAAGAGCGTTTTAGATTGGATCATGATTTTAATTATGACTCGTAACTAATTTTCCGCGTAATGGAGCCATCCGGTGATGAATAGCTTACTTCGAGAGAATACAATTTTTAGTACGATCGATCGACGATTTGTGCTCCGGCAGGGACAAGAAGAAATTAATCAAGGTTGCTCAACGACAATATCCTTCTTAATGCGATTACATCTCCATGGGTACGGGACGGAAGTTCCGTTGGAGCTAAGAGAGAAGATCAAGGAAATAAGTACAGTCTCTTGCTCTTCCCTTTTTGATTGCATCTACCTACATTGCCATTATTATTTATGCAGTGCGAGCGGTACTGAACATAGTTTATTCAATAAAATTTTTTTCCGACAAGCAATGAAAGGTTGCATAATATAAATTATTACTATATATTGTATAAGGAAGTCAAATATTGATTGACAATTTGACGCATATTCAATATAAACATATACATAATTATATTAGTATAATAAATATTGTTTCAAATTTGTTTTTTTTTCATCTTCATATATTTCTAAACTTCTGCAGCGACTTTTCTTCATAGATCTACAAACACATAAAAAAGTATACGTTAATGCTTTTGAAATATACTTTTGAAATATTCCAATTGTAATACATAATGCATAAATATGATTTAGATACCATTATTATTTGTTCACTCAATATATTGATTCGCGACTTTGCTTAATCAAATTACTTCGTTCTTTCGGGGAAACGCTGAATTCGATAAATTTATTCCATATTATATATGGGAGAAATCAATGTGTACATAGAGGCAGAAAGATAACACACGCGGCTCAGAGAGAAACCGGTGAAAAAAATGCGATATATGACGCACTCATACCAGCGGGTTAGTTCCATAACTGCATTGTGCGTTATTTAGAGCACCGGTAGCGAGGTGCTTTTAGGCACGTAATTCGATAGTCAACTTTCGGAAATGCGGCAAGGTGACATTAACACGGTGACGCGACTGAGTCGATCGTCAGGCTGACAGGAACGGTGAACCGGGAGCTTTATCTAAAAAATTATTCCCGAAGAGTTTTTGCAATTCCGACTGCCTAAAGTTTCAATAGACAGCGCGAACATTAGAACAAGTGAACTGATCGTCCGGCGGGGAATAATGTGACTTTCGTTCCTACTTTCTGCGGGAGAATGTAAATAAAATTTCATTTTTATTTCCGTCATTATATAAAAAATAATAGCATATATATTATCTTTATAAAAGATATATGTAATATTATCTTTATAAGAGATGTATAATAATATACTGTTGCCAAGATTTATTATAAATCTAACGATTTTTAGTTGAGAAATATCGTGCACATTATTGAACAGCATTAACATATAATTTTCAACAAGCAGTGAAATGGTTTTTGATTGTGCTAACTTACAAAATTCCGTGTCACGATTTTTCATTGAAGTTTGTATTAAAGTTATTTAAACTGAAGAAGGCGCGCGTTTCCTTTTAAAGTAAACTCTAATGATTTCTTTAACAGTTTCTTAGCGGCTACATTTCTTAGCGGCGCGCCTTTCCTTTCGTCTCTCTAATTTTGCTCGTCTTTTAACTTCGCTTCCTTCTTGTACGGGACGACACTTTTCCGGAAGCAGCTCTCTTTCGTTCCTCTCATTCCCGCTTCCTAGATCGCACAATAACTGCTCTACTTCGTCGCACAATAGCCCCCCTTGTCTTAAGATTCAGTAATTTTTCGCAACACTCTCCGTTCTAAATAGACGTCCAATGGACGAATGAATAATCGGATCTCGTTTGATCGACTTATGTCAAGTAATTGAATTATCGGATAGAATTGTATTATTATGATGCAATGTTAATTGAAAATGCTATAATAATGATTGAGAATGAGCATTTAATAAATTCTTGTGATAATATCGTTTTAATATAAACATGAAACGAATATGAAATTTATAAAATAGGATAGGTAAAGAAAACAGAATTTTAAGGTATTTCCCTGATGATAATTGTCTCAATTAATTTGGAGTAGAAAAAAGGAATTGAAAGATACGCACATCGTGCATGCTGTTTTAAAGTGCTGCAAATATTCATTATTATTATTCATTTATTTTCGACTGCTCCACATTTTAACACAGGACTAACGACACGATTAACGTATATTTAAATATATTATATCTGTATCTTTGAAAAAAGAAATGAAGAGAGAAAGTAAATATGTAGATCAATTTAATTATTTACATATTGTAACAAAAATAATGGAAAATCTTAGGAAGTGCGTCGTTATAATTCTTTTTTAAAGTTGCAAATCAATAATTTTGACTACTTTGATAGTTCTAGCGTTAAACTGACAAGTGTTTTTAAATGGGCTTCGTACTTCTCTTCGCAGGTGCATTTCTGGTTCCCTACTGCGTGATGTTGGTGGTCGGCGGTATTCCTCTATTTTACATGGAGCTCGCTCTTGGTCAATTCAACAGAAAGGGTGCTATCACTTGCTGGGGTCGACTGGTACCGCTTTTCAAAGGTAAGCGTAATTAATTTATATGTTACAAATGCGACAGAGTATATCATATTTCCTAATTTTTACACCGTTAAGTCTACATTGTCAAATTTAACCTTATTTAAGTTGTCATTGCTCCTACTTAATAAATAGTTATTTTTAATTAAAACAATGGAGTTAAATAATTTTAAACAGTCCAATTTAATCCAAATTTGGGTTAAATTTCATTGTTTTATTTAAAAATAACTATGTAACAAGTAGAAGCAGACTTAAATAGGGTTAAAATTTGACACTATAGGTTTAACAGTGTACATACCTCTTTGGTATGTTATATAAATGTACATGATAGAGATACAATGATAGAGATGACTCGAAATGTTTGTATACGATGCAAATTGAATATAATTGTTCGAATATCATTACGGTTAGTGTGCGCGGCAAATGAGGAAAGAGTAATGATAAATCTTTTTAATCAAATCATATTACGTCTTCATATCTATGCGATCATGATTTTCCTCTAATTCGAAAATCATCAACGTTCCATTCATAATTTGCAAAGACATTTTACAGTCATATAATAAGTCTTATATAATCGCGTAGAACGCGTATATGCGTGCAGCAAAAAGCGCCTGAAGCGGAAGAAATGAAGAAGTAAAATTGTAACTCAAGTTCTCGAAAGTAAAATCGATTTTTGCAAACTGATCGCAAGAAAAAAGATGTCACGTCAACGAGCGATGCATTATAAAATCATATCGCATTACTTATTTAATCATACGGACAGTCTCAGGTACTAAAATTGAAACGTAATAATGTCCGATGACGTTATGACATAACTGCGGCCAGTGATTTATCAATAGCCAACACAATTCGGCTTAATCTTTTTATTCCTCTTTAACATCAATTTTAGCCAATAGCTATCAATTCTAATGTCAAAACGAAAAACTCTCGGAATACGACCATTGAACTTAACGGTCGGACAATAGAACCTGCTTCTTTCGATTTCTTTACTCTCTCGACTATCACTCTCTTTGTCGAGCGTACATGGATACACTTAAAAGTTTATAGCTTCTCGCGTAACGGCGGTCGCGCACCGACCATTGAATCCGCTCACGCACTCGCCGCGAGATTCATGAGACATACATCTCGAGACGATTACGACAGGTATATATATATATATATATATATATACACCGTATATATACTGTTCGCGCGTAGAAATCCGCGCGCGAACCGTCCGGGAAAGTCTTTTCAAAAGCTTAAGAGCCGGAACGGCTCCCTCTTTACTCTCATTATATTTTACTTTCTCTCCTTCCCGGTCCTCGGACAGGGTGAGATATTGGTATTCCAAGCCTACCCTTTCTATCCAACTTCGCGATCTTTCCCTTTTTCCAGCTACTGCAGAAACCGCGAGACTATAAATCGCCCGATCTTTTGGCGCGCACGAGGCTGAAGATGTCAATCGCGGACTGGACACGATGTACTTATATGTATAAATAACGTACATACATATATATGCTTACACATACATATATGCATATGTATATATTATATATATGTTAATTATATGTATATTAAATATATATACTATATATACTAAAATGACAAACATATATATTGTGCTCATCTATGCGCACAGTCTCATATATATATATATATATATATA